>NW_027188994.1:0-42826 GCF_902806685.2 Maniola hyperantus | reverse complement strand
AAAAGATGGCCGCCATACAAATTTCATCCGCGTCCATCTCGGAGGGTATGAAAGATGGAAGAGTGGTTTCTTGGCAAAAGATGATCAGGATCCGAAGGTCTATTTGATGATTTGAAAAAAAATTCAAAATGGCGGAATTTATTTTTTCCGCGGACTCACTCATTGACATAATTGTTATCCTAGAAAGAGACAGAAAATGATATAAATATGTATGGGAGATATGTTCAGGAGTGGGATTTGAGTAAGGAAAAATTATGACATTTCAAAAAAACAAGATGGCGCCCGACCTGACTTTTGTAACTTTTTTGTTTTCCAACCGATTTTGTTTAAACTTGCAGTTATTTTAGATATTAGCAAACGATTTTTAGAAAAAGTGAAAAAAATTGGAAAAACAAGATGGCGGCCGAGATTTTCAAAAAATTCCCTCCTGTAAAATTTTGTATGAAACTTTTTTTTTTCACTTATGGTTTCATATAGAAGACAAAGATTCCTTTAGGGCAACATATGGAGGGAGCTGATGATTGAGGATTTCGGAGACGGGTGAAGGGCACGCTCGAGGTATTGAAGATAGGTGGGAGGTGCTCGACCAAATGTCATTCGAAACCTCGTCCAATTGCCAAAAATTTGGAAAAAAATTTAAAATTCCGAAAAAAAGATGGCCGCCATACAAATTTCGTCGGCGTCCATCTCAAAGGGTATCAAAGATGGAAGAGTGGTTTCTTGGCAAGAGATGATCAGGATCCGACGGTCTACTCGATGGATGGAAAAAAAATTCAAAATGGCGGAATTTATTTTTGTATGACTTTTTTTATAATTGTTCAAAATGGCCATTATAGACCTCGAGAGCTGCTTTAGCAGCTCGAGCAGCGAGCAAAATACTAGTTATTATACTATATATAGCTCAATTACCACTGACTCACTCACTGACTCACTCATTGACATAATTGTTCTCCTAGAAAGAGACAGAAAATGATATAATAATGTATGGGAGATATGTTCAGAAGTGGGATTCGAGTAGGGAAAAATTATGACATTTCAGAAAAACAAGATGGCGGCCGACGTGACTTTTGTAACTTTTTTGTTTTCCAACCGATTTTGTTTAAACTTGCAGCTCTTGTAGATGTTAGTAAACGATTTTTAGAAAATGTAAAAAAAATTGGAAAAACAAGATGGCGGCCGAGATTTTCAAAAAATTTCCTCCTGTAAAATTTTGTATGAAACTTTTTTTTTTCAATCACGGTTTCATATAGAAAACAAAGATTCCTTTAGGGCAACATATGGAGAGAGCTGATGATTGAGGATTTCGGAGACGGGTGAAGGGCACGCTCAAGGTATTGAAGATAGGTGGGAGGTGCTCGACCAAATGTCATTCGAAACCTCATCCAATTGCCAAAAATTTAAAAAAAAATTCAAAATTCCGAAAAAAAGATGGCCGCCATACAAATTTCATCGGCGTCCATCTCGGAGGGTATGAAAGATGGAAAAGTGGTTTCTTGGCAAGAGATGATCAGGGTCCAAAGGTCTACTCGATGGATGGAAAAAAAATTCAAAATGGCGGAATTTTTTTTTTCATACAAAAATTTTTATTATTCAAAATGGCCATTATAGACCTCGAGAGCTGCTTTAGCAGCTCGAGCAGCGAGCAAAATACTAGTTATACTATATATAGCTCAATTACCACTCACTGACTGACTCATTGACATAATTGTTCTCCTAGAAAGAGATAGAAAATGATATAACAATGTATGGGAGATATGTTCAGAAGTGGGATTCGACTAGGGAAAAATTATGACATTTCAGAAAAACAAGATGGCGGCCGACCTGACTTTTGTAACTTTTTTGTTTTCCAACCGATTTTGTTACAACTTGCAGTTATTTTAGATATTAACAAACGATTTTTAGAAAATGTGAAAAAAATTGGAAAAACAAGATGGCGGCCGAGATTTTCAAAAAATTTCCTCCTGTAAAATTTTGTATGAAACTTTTTTTTTTCACTAATTGTTTCATACAGAAGACAAAGATTCCTTTAGGGCAACATATGGAGGGAGCTGATGATTGAGGATTTCGGAGACGGGTGAAGGGCACGCTTAGGGTATTGAAGATAGGTGGGAGGTGCTCGACCAAATGTCATTCGAAACCTCATCCAATTGCCAAAAATTTGATTTTTTTTTTAAATTCCGAAAAAAAGATGGCCGCCATACAAATTTCATCGGCGTCCATCTCGGAGGGTATAAAAGATGGAAGAGTGGTTTCTTGGCAAAAGATGATCAGGGTCCAAAGGTCTACTCGATGGGTGGAAAAAAAATTCAAAATGGCGGAATTTTTTTTTCCGCTGACTCACTCATTGACATAATTGTTCTCCTAGAAAGAGACAGAAAATGATATAATTATGTATGGGAGATATGTTCAGAAGTGGGATTCGACTAGGGAAAAATTATGACATTTCAGAAAAACAAGATGGCGGCCGACCTGACTTTTGTAACTTTTTTGTTTTCCAACCGATTTTGTTACAACTTGCAGGTCTTGCAGATATTAGTAAACGGTTTTTAGATAAAGTGAAAAAAATTTGAAAAACAAGATGGCGGCCGAGATTTTCAAAAAATTCCCTCCTGTAAAATTTTGTATGAAACTTTTTTTTTTCACTTACGGTTTCATATAGAAGACAAAGATTTCTTTAGGGGAACACATGGAGGGAGCTGATGATTGAGGATTTCGGAGGCGGGTGAAGGGCACGCTCGAGGTATTGAAGATAGGTGGGAGGTGCTCGACCAAATGTCATTCGAAACCTCATCCAATTGCCAAAAATTAGAAAAAAAATTTAAAATTCCGAAAAAAAGATGGCCGCCATACAAATTTCATCGGCGTCCATCTCGGAGGGTATGACAGATGGAAGAGTGGTTTTTTGGCAAGAGATGATCAGGATCCGAAGATCTACTCGATGGATGGAAAAAAAATTCAAAATGGCGGAATTTTTTTTTTCATACAAAAAATTTTATTATTCAAAATGGCCATTATAGACCTCGAGAGCTGCTTTAGCAGCTCGAGCAGCGAGCAAAATACTAGTTATACTATATATAGCTCGAAGCTCAATTACCACTGACTCACTCACTGATTGACATAATTGTTCTCCTAGAAAGAGACAGAAAATGATATAATAATGTATGGGAGATATGTTCAGAAGTGGGATTCGAGTAGGGAAAAATTATGACATTTCAGAAAAACAAGATGGCGGCCGACGTGACTTTTGTAACTTTTTTGTTTTCCAACCGATTTTGTTTAAACTTGCAGCTCTTGTAGATGTTAGTAAACGATTTTTAGAAAATGTAAAAAAAATTGGAAAAACAAGATGGCGGCCGAGATTTTCAAAAAATTCCCTCCTGTAAAATTTTGTATGAAACTTTTTTTTTTCACTTATGGTTTCATATAGAAGACAATGATTCCTTTAGGGCAACATATGGAGGGAGCTGATGATTGAGGATTTCGGAGACGGGTGAAGGGCACGCTCAAGGTATTGAAGATAGGTGGGAGGTGCTCGACCAAATGTCATTCGAAACCTCATCCAATTGCCAAAAATTTGAAAAAAAATTCAAAATTCCGAAAAAAAGATGGCCGCCATACAAATTTCATCCGCGTCCAGCTCGGAGGGCATGAAAGATGGAAGAATGGTTTCTTAGCAACAGATGATCAGGGTCCGAAGGTCTACTCGATGGATGGAAAAAAAATTCAAAATGGCGGTTTTTTTTTTTCATAGAAAATGTACCTATGACTTTTTTAAAATTGTTCAAAATGGCCATTATAGACCTCGAGAGCTGCTTTAGCAGCTCGAGCAGCGAGCAAAATACTAGTTATACTATATATAGCTCAATTACCACTCACTGACTGACTGACTCATTGACATAATTGTTCTCCTAGAAAGAGATAGAAAATGATATTATAATGTATGGGAGATATGTTCAGAAGTGGGATTCGAGTAGGGAAAAATTATGACATTTCAGAAAAACAAGATGGCGGCCGACCTGACTTTTGTAACTTTTTTGTTTTCCAACCGATTTTGTTACAACTTGCAGCTCTTGTAGATGTTAGTAAACGATTTTTAGAAAATGTAAAAAAAATTGGAAAAACAAGATGGCGGCCGAGATTTTCAAAAAATTCCCTCCTGTAAAATTTTGTATGAAACTTTTTTTTTTCACTTATGGTTTCATATAGAAGACAAAGATTCCTTATGGGCAACATATGGAGGGAGCTGATGATTGAGGATTTCGGAGACGGGTGAAGGGCACGCTCAAGGTATTGAAGATAGGTGGGAGGTGCTCGAGCAAATGTCATTCGAAACCTCATCCAATTGCCAAAAATTTGAAAAAAAATTTAAAATTCCGAAAAAAAGATGGCCGCCATACAAATTTCATCCGCGTCCAGCTCGGAGGGCATGAAAGATGGAAGAGTGGTTTCTTGGCAAGAGATGATCAGGGTCCGAAGGTCTACTCGATGGATAGAAAAAAAATTCAAAATGGCGGAATTTATTTTTTCATACAAAAAATTTTATTATTCAAAATGGCCATTATAGACCTCGAGAGCTGCTTTAGCAGCTCGAGCAGCGAGCAAAATACTAGTTATACTATATATAGCTCAATTACCACTCACTCACTCACTCACTGACTGACTCATTGACATAATTGTTCTCCTAGAAAGAGACAGAAAATGATATAATAATGTATGGGAGATATGTTCAGAAGTGGGATTCGAGTAGGGAAAAATTATGACATTTCAGAAAAACAAGATGGCGGCCGACCTGACTTTTGTAACTTTTTTGTTTTCCAACCGATTTTGTTACAACTTGCAGCTCTTGTAGATGTTAGTAAACGATTTTTAGAAAATGTAAAAAAATTGGAAAAACAAGATGGCGGCCGAGATTTTCAAAAAATTCCCTCCTGTAAAATTTTGTATGAAACTTTTTTTTTTCACTTATGGTTTCATATAGAAGACAAAGATTCCTTTAGGGCAACATATGGAGGGAGCTGATGATTGAGGATTTCGGAGGCGGGTGAAGGGCACGCTTCGAGGTATTGAAGATAGGTGGGAGGTGCTCGACCAAATGTCATTCGAAACCTCATCCAATTGCCAAAAATTTGAAAAAAAATTCAAAATTCCGAAAAAAAGATGGCCGCCATACAAATTTCATCGGCGTCCATCTCGGAGGGTACGAAAGATGGAAGAGTGGTTTCTTGGCAAGAGATGATCAGGATCCGAAGGTCTATTCGATGACTTGAAAAAAAATTCAAAATGGCGGAATTTATTTTTTCATACAAAATTTTTTATTATTCAAAATGGCCATTATAGACCTCGAGAGCTGCTTTAGCAGCTCGAGCAGCGAGCAAAATACTAGTTATTATACTATATATAGCTCAATTACCACTGACTGACTCATTGACATAATTGTTCTCCTAGAAAGAGACACAAAATGATATAATAATGTATGGGAGATATGTTTAGAAGTGGGATTCGAGTAGGGAAAAATTATGACATTTCAGAAAAACAAGATGGCGGCCGACCTGACTTTTGTAACTTTTTTGTTTTCCAACCGATTTTGTTTAAACTTGCAGTTATTGCAGATATTAGTAAACGATTTTTAGAAAATGTAAAAAAAATTGGAAAAACAAGATGGCGGCCGAGATTTTCAAAAAATTTCCTCCTGTAAAATTTTGTATGAAACTTTTTTTTTTCACTAATACTTTCGTATAGAAGACAAAGATTCCTTTAGGGCAACATATGGAGGGAGCTGATGATTGAGGATTTCGGAGACGGGTGAAGGGCACGCTCAAGGTATTGAAGATAGGTGGGAGGTGCTCGAGCAAATGTCATTCGAAACCTCATCCAATTGCCAAAAATTTGGAAAAAAATTCAAAATTCCGAAAAAAAGATGGCCGCCATACAAATTTCATCGGCGTCCATCTCGGAGGGTATGAAAGATGGAAGAGTGGTTTCTTGGCAAGAGATGATCAAGATCCCAAGGTCTACTCGATGGGTGGAAAAAAAATTCAAAATGGCGGAATTTATTTTTTCATACAAAAATTTTTATTATTCAAAATGGCGATTATAGACCTCGAGAGCTGCTTTAGCAGCTCGAGCAGCGAGCAAAATACTAGTTATTATACTATATATAGCTCAATTACCACTCACTCACTCACTGATTGACATAATTGTTCTCCTAGAAAGAGACAGAAAATGATATAATAATGTATGGGAGATATGTTCAGAAGTGGGATTCGAGTAGGGAAAAATTATGACATTTCAGAAAAACAAGATGGCGGCCGACCTGACTTTTGTAACTTTTTTGTTTTCCAACCGATTTTGTTACAACTTGCAACAATTGAAGATATTAGTAAACAATTTTTAGAAAATGTGAAAAAAATTGGAAAAACAAGATGGCGGCCGAGATTTTCAAAAAATTTCCTCCTGTAAAATTTTGTATGAAACTTTTTTTTTTCACTTGTGGTTTCATATAGAAGACAAAGATTCCTTTAGGGCAACATATGGAGGGAGCTGATGATTGAGGATTTCGGAGACGGGTGAAGGGCACGCTTGAGGTATCGAAGATAGGTGGGAGGTGCTCGACCAAATGTCATTCGAAACCTCATCCAATTGCCAAAAATTTGAAAAAAAATTCAAAATTGTGAAAAAAAGATGGCCGCCATACAAATTTCATCGGCGTCCATCTCGGAGGGTACGAAAGATGGAAGAATGGTTTCTTGGCAAGAGATGATCAGGGTCCGAAGGTCTACTCGATGGATGGAAAAAAAATTCAAAATGGCGGAATTTATTTTTTCATACAAAATTTAAATTTTTTTTTATTTATTCAAAATGGCGATTATAGACCTCGAGAGCTGCTTTAGCAGCTCGAGCAGCGAGCAAAATACTAGTTATACTATATATAGCTCAATTACCACTGACTGACTGACTCATTGACATAATTGTTCTCCTAGAAAGAGATAGAAAATGATATAATAATGTATGGGAGATATGTTCAGAAGTGGGATTCGAGTAGGGAAAAATTATGACATTTCAGAAAAACAAGATGGCGGCCGACCTGACTTTTGTAACTTTTTTGTTTTCCAACCGATTTTGTTACAACTTGCAACTATTGAAGATATTAGCAAACGATTTTTAGAAAAAGTATAAAAAATTGGAAAAACAAGATGGCGGCCGAGATTTTCAAAAAAATTTCTCCTGTAAAATTTTGTATGAAACTTTTTTTTTTCACTTATGGATTCATATAGAAGACAAAGATTCCTTTTGGGCAACATATGGAGAGAGCTGATGATTGAGGATTTCGGAGACGGGTGAAGGGCACGCTCGAGGTATTGAAGATAGGTGGGAGGTGCTCGACCAAATGTCATTCGAAACCTCATCCAATTGCCAAAAATTTGAAAAAAATTTCAAAATTCCGAAAAAAAGATGGCCGCCATACAAATTTCATCGGCGTCCATCTCGGAGGGTATGAAAGATGGAAGAGTGGTTTCTTGGCAAGAGATGATCAGGATCCGAAGGTCTACTCGATGGGTGGAAAAAAAATTCAAAATGGCGGAATTTATTTTTTCATACAAAAAATTTTATTATTCAAAATGGCCATTATAGACCTCGAGAGCTGCTTTAGCAGCTCGAGCAGCGAGCAAAATACTAGTTATACATATAGATGAAGGAGGAAGAGCGGGGACCCTGAGATACATGTTTTTCAAACTTAATTCAGGGTTCCTGCCACAATTGTGATATGACTTGCTTTTTTAGCAATAAATTTTCATTTAATTTAATTGCATTTCATTTCATATGTGTGCCTTAAGTTGTCCATTATTGCACGGCAGCATATGAGCGTAGCAATGGTGCCAAACGGCGTTTATGTTGTAACGCCGCTAAAAGCAGATATACTTAAGTCACGAGTAACGCACAACAGACGGAAACGCCCAGAGTGAAGTTAAGTCACGAGTATCGAATACCATTTTATGGCTCGCGTGAACGCAACCATGCCTTAAACCGTGTAATGCTTGTCCACGCGTAACAGATAAGCGCTACTTATTGTGCGGTTTTAAGTCACACTACCTTTTTGATTTCCTCGGCCGCAGTGTCCCCAGGACGTACGCCCCGTACAGCGTCAGAGAATAATGTACATTGACCTTTAGAAGGAGACCGACCTTTAGTTGAGACTGACAAAACGTCATATAGGTATGAGTGACAGAGACAATGCTCTACAAAGCTGAAAGGCCGATTTTTCATTATGTTCTGCCGCGTACTTCTGTAATTATTTTGGTCCTGGCCAGCACGCTCTGTGTGTCCACACATAATATAACAATAATTATTCCTATACTTGGTCTTTAAGACACTAGCTCTGAGCCTATAGACGCCACATTCATTTAAACAAAACCCGATTTCCCGCGTGTATTTAATATACCTAATTATAAACTATAAACATCCTGTTGGCCTCGAAGTGTCTGCATTCAAATATTTAGCTTTCAATACATCTGTAGATCTATAAGTATATCTGAATATGGAGGGCTTCATAACAAAAGGGCGTACCTGTACGCAAAAATACCATTTTTCGTGTAAAAGTACATAAAAGGTAAAGGTGACTGACAGACTGATCTACCAACGCACAGCTCAAACTACCGGACGGATCGGGCTGAAATTTGGCATGCAGATAGCTATTATGACGTAGGCATCCGCTAAGAAAGGATTTTTGATCATTCAACCCCTAAAGGGTCAAAATAGGGGTTTGAAATTTGTGTAGTCCACGCGGACGAAGTCGCGAGCATAAGGTAGTAGAAAAAAAACTAACCTTCCCCATTTAATTGACTTGTTATAGCAAACAAGAAAGAGAGAAACACACGTGCAAAAATAATGCCTATTGTAAACGTGTAATAAAAGACCGTGTGTACCCGAGGGACGGTTTATAACTTAGCGCAAGTGCACACTAGCGACATGATGTCCGATCCGGCTGAGTTTGTTGTGGGCTCTTCTCAGACCTGGGCGCGTTTGGAACCCTCGTAGCTTTAGTTTTAAGTTTGCGTAATAATTATCACCACTATATCTTAGAAATCCAACATCTGACCTTCAAAAAGAGTTATTAATTACCTATTTTGAATAAATCATTTGACTTTGACTTTGACTTTGATCCTTCGACAAAAAGTTTCCAACCGACAGACGTCCACTGCTGAATATACTAAACTTAGTCTAACTTTTTACAAAACGGCAAGGCACTGGTAGTCCTTCAAATGTTAGTAGGTACATTTTTTTAAAATTCAGATACAAGTTAGTCCTTGACTGCAGTCTCATCTGGTGGTATGTGATGACGCAGGCTAAGATGGAAGCGGGCTAACCTGGAAGGGGTATGGCAGTTTTTTATTAAAGCCCTTTGCTTTCTTCACGGCATCGTACCTGAACGCTAATTCGCTTGGCGACACGGCTTTGCGGGTAAGGTGGTAACTAGCCACGGCCGAAGCCTCCCATCAGACCAGACTAGAAATTTAGAAATTATAAAATTCCAAACCCCTGCCAGGAATTGAACTCGGGACCTCCCACTAATAAGACCACTGCGCCAGGGAGGTCGAGGCACTTAGATACTAATCTCTGCTGAGATTAATTCGGTCGCGATTATATTATTATGGGATTAGTCGGATAAAAAGTCGCTAGTGTGTCGGGTCGCTTAGTACACGCTAAGAATAGAGCGAATGTCTGTACGTTCGATGATAGCTCATAAACCGAACCAACGACTTAATGGGCGCCAAAATCAGACGTTACAGAAAAGTTTTATTGTGCAACAAACTAGTCCAGCCTGCGACTTCATCTGCTAGCTATACTTATGACTATAGTGCGAGACAGGTTTAGATGGCAATCGGGATAGGGACGCCTCGCACACCCGCACACCCCTCGCCTCGCGCTAACCCGGTGCGGGACAGGCGTCTCTCCCCGCCTCATACCCCGATTGCCATCTCGACCTGTCGCGTACTATGCCTATTCATGTAACAACTACCCATATTATTAACTACCTACTAGCACACGAGTAGATATTATAGACCAGAGGGGAAGCTTCACACTAGCTCACGCACACCACGACGTGCCACGGACGCTCCGTGCGCCCAGTTTGGCGGCAAACGAAGCGTCCGTGACACGTCGTGGTGTGCGTGAGCTGCGCTAGAGTGAGTGAACCTACAGCCAGCCGCTAGTATGAAGCTTCCCCTCTGGTCTATATATCTACTCGTGTGCTACTAGCTTATGGCTGCGCTTTGTCCGCGTGGACTACTCAAGATTCAAATCTTTATTTTACCTCCTCCGGGGTGGGTTTTCAAAAATTGTTTTTTTTAGAGGATGTCGACGTCATGATAGCTATCTGCCAAATTTCAGACCAATCCATCCATAGTAGCGTTGATAGATCAGTCAGTCAGTCAGTGGGCCACCTTTTCCTTTTTTATATTTAGATAAATGCGAAAGTTAGTTAGTTTGTTGGTTAGTCCTTCAATCACGCTGCAATAGAGCAACGAATCGACGTGATTTTTAAGGTTCTGTACCTACTGTGGGAAAAAGGAAAAACTTTTAATACAAATAAAAAACTTTGTGGTACTTTTCTTGTGCTCTCCTTCAAGTCACATTTTCAAACTGCAAGACATTCTTTTTGACAGAATTTGGTTCATCAATCAAAATCAAATTTTTCAGTTTCAACACAAACAAAATTTTCCAAAAAAACAGGTCAAACAATTATACAATGTAACAAAAATATTGAAAAATCAAGAAACGAAACACCCGAAATTGGTACGTATTGAAAAATTCGAGAATCATACTTATGTACTTAGTATTTTATAGTACCTATCTTAAACCTAATTTACCATTAAGATTTCCAGTTCTTGTGATATATATTAGTGGTTAAAACGTTGGCATTCTATTCGAGAGGTCGGGAGTTCGTTCCTGGGTACGCACTTTTCGGAGTTAGGAGATCGATGGTTTGGAGTCATTAAGTATCACTTCCTTAAACGATGAAGGAAACATCGTGAGGAAACCTGCATTCCTGATAGTTCTTCATAATGTTCTCAAAGGTGTATGAACTAGGCTAACGTGGTAGACTATGGCCTAAGCTCTTCCCATTAATCTTCCTATTTATTAATCATTGAATGTGACCCAAAACAATCTGGTGATTTACAAAGGCATTTTTATCTTTTTCATACTCTGATATGCTATCTCCTTTTTTTACCAAATATGCCTTAAAAATACACTAATATAATTTACTCCGATTTTCTATGGACTAAGTACATGAGAATGTAAATGGTTTTCATTTAAGTATTAAGTCTATAGTAAAATAGGCAAACCCTACGAAGCCGGAGCAGATCTAAGATTCGGGATTTAAAAAAAATATAAAGTTATAATTTCATTAAAAAAAACACGACTGCTCTTAAAAAACTCAAAAAACTTTTAAAAAGTTAAAAAAAACATTTACAACAATACCCCATCTGTGTACTCCATAATGTGTCCAAATCTGTTCATACATTTAGAAGTTATGGTGAAATAAACTCACCTTGAAAACATTACACTCTTTTTTTGGACAATCGAGTAAAATGAAGGACGTTCTTTTCAACGCCTATTTTCTATTTATGTACACGGATTGCTGCAAGATTTCTGGGCCGATTTCCGTGATTATTTTTAACCTGATGCCAGTGTTTCCATATGTAAATTGAGAATTACCGTGTTCAAGGGTTAAAATTACGGTGTTTCTAGATTAAATTACGGTGGATTAGCTAAAAGAATACCGTGTAAATTACCGTGTCATTTTTAAAAGAAAAAACGTCACGAATTTGCTTTTTAATCAGCTATTAATATTATTCTGAATCTGACTCTCCTAGCATAGCAATATCTTTTTCATATACGGATTTATTCATATTAATATTTTGTTAAATCTCATTAGTTTTACATTTTACTCCTTCCTAATTGCTTGAATAAGGACGAAATACTACTATTACGCAGTATATTATGAATTTTAAACGTGATTTTGTATTACGGTGACACGGTCAAGGTAATGGCCATATTACCTTGACGGTAGATTAGGGCTGAATTACGGTGCATCTACGGTAATTACCGTGTACATGGAAACACTGCCTGATGCCAAAGATGTAGTGTCCACAGATAGCCATGGTCTGCGGTGGACCATGGGCCTGATCCAGTACGCACTGCTGTTGGTCTCCGCTGTCGTCGCTCTGGTGACGGGTGTCGTCGGCTGCACCAGGAAGGTGTACATCGCTTGTAGGGAACCTTCGCCTTGTAAGAAGTAACATTGGTAAGTTTCCTTCCGGTGATAGATAGCAGCGGCCAATCTCAGTGGAATATGGAGACTAGTTTATACTGGATTTAACCAGAACGCTGACAAAGACCGAGACAGGCGAAAGTACTGATGATTACTGATACGATATTTAAAAAGTCCTATATTTTGTAAAAGTTCACGATGTATTGCAAATAAAACATCTGACTGACGCTAGAGGTCAACAAACGTTGGGTAAGTAGGCCAGACGGAGTCAATGCCGTGCCTTGACCCAGTTTTAGCACGCTATACATTGCGGTTTTGAAAAATACTAAATCACTAAAACTAACATAATTTGGTATCGGACTGTGTTTAGGTGTATAACAATAACGCTATGTTTTTGCTAGCGTTTTGGTTACACTCTGTATGTATACCAAGATAGTGTAGCGGTGAAAATCGGGTTCTATTCGGGCGGTCCGGTGTTTGGGCACGCACGTGTAACTTCTCGAAGTTTTTAGCAATTACTTAAATATTACTTGCTTTAACGGTGAAGGAAAACATCGTGAGGGTATACTGCATATCCGTGAGTTCTCCATAATGTTCTCAAATGTGTTTGAAGTCGGCCAATCCGCACTTAGTCGTTGGCGTGGTAGACTATCGCCAAAACCCTCACTCTGAGAGGAGACCCGTGCTCTGTAGTGAGCCGGCGATGGGTCGATGATGATGATGTAACCATGAAATCTTTACAGATGCACAATGGCTAAAATCAACTGGACATTTGTATACTCAGTGCTGCTGATCTTGTTCACTATATTCTCGGCTGGAAATGCTTGCAAAAAGAAGATCCCATGTACAGGCAGAGCTCCTTGCAAGAAAGGACCTTTTAGAACTTGAAAAATCAACTGAAAACCCCGACATCTAAAAAATTTCTTAAGGATAATAGAGTCAAGAAATTGTTTATTAACAATGAATAAAACAATAATATCTTGTGATGAATTGTAGTGATACAATTTGTGGAACAAAATATTCTGTCTACAAGAAAATAATTTGGAAAACTTGCCAAGCTGGCTATGGTCATTGGTCAATGGTGGACTTCTACAGAAATATGGCCGAAATGTTCTGACGATAAAGATTATAAAAAGTATAAATGGCAAGAAAAAATTTCTAAATTTTTAGAAATAGGTAGGTAATTATGGATAGAAATAACTTTTAGAAAAATATGACTGAAGTAGAAAAATATTTGGTCAAATAACAAAATAAAATTTAGAAATCGTTAGAAATTTATCGAAGAAAATTAATAATCTGACTATGTATTTTGAATTGAGAAACATGGATTTAACATCTCCTGCCCATATAATAGTGCAAAATGATTCAGATTATATTAACAGAAATACAATACAAAAACCAATTAAAATTAAATACTTATCAAATGAGATTTATAAAGGACACGGATATTATACGATAAACGATAGAGATGTTTTGCGTCAGTTTTGGAAGACGGTCCGAAATAGACCTTAAGTGAAATAGATTAGACCATCTGAATATCCAAATGGGCAATATTGTTATTTATGTGTTCAATAATTCAATTTCTTGTGTCTGTTATGAACAATACATAACTGTTTAATATGGACGAGTATCAATAAATTTGTATCAATGATTTGAATGCCTTTTAATTGACTAGATAATTCTCGCGACGCGACATTCCCGAGAGGATTTAGGTTTTTAATTCCCCGGAAAACTTTTTAATTTTGGGGTAAAAACTCCTTACTCTCCAGATTTTTGACTATATCATGCAAAAAATTACGTCAAATCGCTGCTCCGTTGCAGCGTGATTAACGGACAAACCAATAAATATTAATTTAAAAAAAATTCTGCCATATTGAATTTTTTTTTAAAAAAAAATAGACAATTGAAGGACGAATCAACAAACCAACAAACAAACACACTTTCGCATTGATAATATGGATACTGATTAGATAAGTAGGTACCTAGTAGGATTTAAAGTATTTTAAAATTCTGTAATTGAGAAATATTGTTTTGGGTCAAATTCCACCTTCCTAGTTAGCCTTTCATTTTTCTCATTTTCCAATAATTTCTTTATTTCAGATTACTTTTCGTGGTGGATAGGCTCAAATCAATTTTTCTCTTTTACTGACAACTCCGGCCCAACATGAAAGTGTCAACCCAAAATACTTAAATAGAAAATCTCTAGAATTTGGTAACAGCAAGCATTTGATTAGTTGGGATTAAGTTAGAGATTCAGAACCCTGAGAAGCTCTGTAAGTATTTACTCAGTATTGCTTTATTTTGTTTGATTCACGTTACCTACATAGGATATAAGAAGCTGTGGTAGCCTAGTGGTTAGGACGTCCGGCTTCCAATCGGAGGTCGGGGGTTCGATCCCGGGCACGCACCTCTAACTTTTCGGAGTTATGTGCGTTTTTAAGTAATTAAAATAATCACTTGATTTAACGGTGAAGGAAAACATCGTGAGGAAACTTGCATGCCTGAGAGTTCTCCATAATGTTCTCAAAGGTGTGTGAAGTCTACCAATCCGCACTTGGCCAGCGTGGTAGACTATGGCTAAACCCTTCTCACTCTGAGAGGAGACCCGTGCTCTGTAGTGAGCCGGCGATGGGTTGATCATGATGATGATGATCGGTTGTATAACGACGATGACGACTTGATGAACGCTTTATGCAATTTACTCTGCGCTAATATGGTCTTAGTAGAAATGTTGGGAAGCCCATTAATGCTGCCCTCGGCTGAGTTTGTTGTGGGCTCTTCTCAGACCTGGGCGCGTTTGGAACCCTCGTAGCTTAGTTTTAAAATTTTCACCATACAAATATACGAGATCATCTTAAAAATGCAACAACTGACTCTCAAAAAGTGTAATTTATTACATATTTTGAATACCTAAACCATTTGATTTGATTTGATTTGATAATGGTTGATGGAGGTTTCGTGGTTTCAGCGTTGGTCGTATGATGCAAGGTTGGCGGCAGCTGGTGGCAGTGCTGCTACTCGTGGTCACTCTCCTGCAACTTGTGGCTGCTTGTGGCCAGAGGAAGATCACTTGTAATCCTACCAACCCACCCTGCAAGAAATAAGGTGATTGAAGAGCTAAAAGTATAGTCCGTGACAGGTCGAGATGGCATCATTGACAGCATTGACCTATCAGTGGCCTACTTACGGAATGTTCGATGACCTCTAGCGTCAGTCTAGTAGTAGTAGATGTTTTATTTGCAACTAGCTTATGCTCGCGACTTCGTCCGCGTGGACTACACAAATTTCAAACCCCTATTTCACCCCCTTAGGAGTTGAATTTTCAAAAATCCTTTCTTAGCGGATGCCTACGTCATAATAGCTATCTACCAAATTTCAGACCAATCCGTTCAGTAGTTTGAGCTGTGCGTTGATAGATCAGTCAGTCAGTCAGTCACCTTTTCCTTTTATATATTTAGATATATCGTAAACTTTTACAGAATTATAGTATTTTTTATATTTTTTTTAAACATTGTGCTTACTCAAAAGTTCCAAAATATCTTATATAGTCCAGCCTGCATCCTGACGCTCACAGATTTTTCTGATCACTACCTTGTATTAGTAGTGTAGAAAGTCGATTCTGGGCCACCCCGGGGGGTCCGCGAAAAAAAATTGTCCCGCCCACAAAAAAAGACCACCACCATTGGCTCTGGATGTTCGCCGTTTTTAGACCATTGGCTCAAACCTAACCTAACCTAACCTAACCTAACATATATCGATCGGGTCGTTAGCGGGAAACTAAAAGGGCAATTGGAATCTCCTACCACTCATCTAGTGAATGATTGCGTGCGAGGCTGTAGGTACCTGCTACCTACGCTAGCTCTAACAATGAGTACCGTACGCGTCAAAATAACTTCGGAATGTCCAAGGCGTCACTTTCTCATTTTTTCATCGGGGGTACGTACCTGCTCCGGCGCCAGGGGGTTTTAACAATGCCCCCCGCCCCTTATCCCCTCACCCGTCGATCCATGCATTTCTACAATTTTGTCCTTAACCGACTTTAAAAAAGGAGGTATTTTTCTGTATGTATGACTGTATTTTCATAAAATGTTTAAATACGAGTTTATCATGTTATCACCATATTGGATGACTGATATTGTTTATAATGAATAAGTAAATTAGAATTTGATAGCAATGCATTTCGTAGAAACTTAACCCAAGCTTTTATGATAATGTGTTCTCTTGCAAAAATATGTGAGATGCTCTCTCGTGTCAGTTTAAAATATATTTATTATCTCATTAACAAAAAATTAACAAAATTCACGATCGATCGTGTCGTTGATTTTTTTAGTTAGTCCACTCAATCTGTTTTTATCGCCCATTAACTTTAGGTAGATGCAAAAACTGATATCGCATGCAGGTGTTTCAGAGCATGTACATTCGTGTTTGTTTCGAAGATTTATAATCCCATTAAGAAGGACTAACAAAAAATTAACCCAAGCTTTTATGATAATGTGTTCTCTTGCAAAAATATGTGAGATGCTCTCTCGTGTCAGTTTAAAATATATTTATTATCTCATTAACAAAAAATTAACAAAATTCACGATCGAGGGTTCCTTTTTCTATTTGAGTTACAGAACCCTAAGATAAGAATATAACAATTGAAAGGTTGGTCTTCCAGACACAATGCGATCCTTACCCGCTGTGAATACACAACAAAAGCCAGTAACCCGTGAGTGACACTTTACGGAAATATATTTTTTAAATAATGTGTACTTTCCCTACCATTTGTCTTTGAACAAATTTGAAACAAATTATAAAAGAGTCCTGTTCTAAAGCAGTCGCGCCATATTCCTTCTTACTACCTACAACGATGTTGTCTCAACTGTGTGAGCTGAACAACTCGGTCTACGATGAAGAAATGGTTGCAATTTGTGAAGAAGTCGAATTGAACACGATGTTAGTTGACCTATGTATGGAAACCGAACGAGATCAAGTTTATTCGTGAGTATTTTTTAATTTTTTTCCGCGAGCAGTTTTTATTTTAATCTATTGTATTTCAAAAATTTCATCGAATATTAGGTGTGCGACTATAAATTATTAATGTAATGCCGCCATCCTCGACCCTGAAGTTCAAACTTGTTTAAACACATTGCTGACAGAGAGGGGGTTTTTTGTGTATAAATATCCGGGCTTAGCTCTAGTAACGTCCATTCAGTGACAAGTTGTGATAGAAAAATAATAACCATGGAAGCTTTTTCCAGTGATGAAATAAGTGTATTTACTAAATCATTTGTGCTAAATAAGTTTCATAGAAACATCCGGTTGTGGTATATATCTAATAGACTCCCTAGATGGATGTTAGAGGACCCAGATATTAAACCGTTTTATACTCCATGTAGTGGTCATTCTGTCTCCATGACATCCCCTGTTTGTGATGAAATTGATGGGGTGTTTCCTATGATAGCATATTGTAATATGTGTGCTTCAAATGGTAAATTATATTCCAATAAAGATAATTGTAAGGTGTATTTTTCAGAACATATTTTTAACTATTGTATTTTTATTTTTTAGTTCGGGGCAAACTGGAGCCGGAGTAAAAAGAAAGGCTACTGTGCTCACACAGTCTTCGAGTAAGCGACCATGTTCTCAAGAACCTTCTACTTCTACGGGGCTATTGACGACATCAACATCAACGGAGGGAGGATCTACCTCATTTGTAAGTCCCGCAAACAATCACAGTGTCGAGTGTCCTTATTGTAAAACAAATGTTAATCAAAAATACTATACCAGCCACCTTAAAAGCAAGAAACATATAAATAATGTACTTCTTAATAGCTCCATTCAAAACTTAGCTAATGTGCAAATAATAGAAAACGCTTTCGGTCGAAGAATAGTAACATACAGGATTTCCAATGAGAATACGTCGTCTAATTCAGAATTCGAAACACCTGAATATTTCCTAAACTCAATTAAAAATATTATTTATGAGTTGCTTGATAAGCTATTAAAGGAATATAAGGCAATTAAAGTAAATTGCATTTTAAGTGGGGAATTTATTCAAACAACAAAAAATTTAGAGAATTCTTTTGATTTTCAAACCATTAATTATATTCTATGTTTAGAGCAAGAAATCAATAAAATTTATTCAGATTTGCATGATGAAATTTCAAATAAAGTTTGTAATTTTGAAAAGAAAGATAGTGGTTGGAGTCTAAAAAAAATTAATTACATTGATTTAAACATAAATAAATTTAACCCGTTACGAGGATCTTCATATATAGATCTACCCTTAGATATAAAACATAAGCATGCTGTAATTAATGTAAAAAATAATGACTATCAATGTTTTCAATGGGCTGTGCTTTCCGCATTGTATCCAGTTAACAATCATGTAGACAGAGTGAGTTCATATGCATCTAAACAAAACTCTTTAAGTTTTAAAGATATTCCATTTCCGGTAAAGTTGAAAGATATATATAAATTTGAGCGCTTAAATAATATTAGTATTAATGTTTTTGGACTTGAACGTGATACTAAAAGTAATTCCACAAAGGTCATTGGTCCACTCTATTTCACAAAATGCCGAAAACAAAAACACGTAAATTTACTTCACATAAATAATAGTTCTACCGGTCATTATTGTTATATAAAAAACCTATCCCGACTAGTTAGTTGCCAATTAAATGGACATCAACACGCGAACTATATTTGCGACGGTTGCTTGCTTTATTTTCAAACAGAGTGTAAATTAAAATCTCACCAGGAGTTCGATTGTAATCATGTTCGAACAGATTTACCAGGCATTAACAAAGCTAAATTAACATTCCATAAACACGAGAGGAAGTTAAAATTACCCTTTGTTGTATATGCAGATTTTGAAGCATTTTTAAATCCTATACAAGGATGTAATAATGATCCATCTACCTCATATACAACAAATTTTCAAAAGCATGAAGTATATAGTTTTGGGTACTATATCAAATGCACATTCAATGATAGTCTATCTAAATACAAAACGTATACGGGTAGTGACTGTTCAAAAGTTTTTATGGAACACCTAAATGACGACGTCAACCGCATTTATAACGAATATTTAATTGAAATCAATCCACTTCCCCTCTCAGAGGATATTAATGAAAAAATAAATAGAGCAACTATATGCTATATATGTAATAAAAAACTAGATTCAGCTTATAAAATAGATTATAATAAGTACACTGGCGTTTTCACAGGTGTCTGCCATAAAAGTTGCAGCAAAAAATTTGTCACGCCTCGATTTATCCCTGTAATTCTGCATAACCTTAGTAACTATGATGCTCATTTCATTGTACACGCGTTAAACTTTTCAGAAGGGGTGGTAAAGGTCATACCTCAAAATAAGGAACGATACATTTCGTTTTCAAAAATGTTAAAAATCGATGAAAACCAAATTGAATTGAGATTTATTGATTCTTTTAAATTTTTATCGTATAGTTTAGAATCCTTAACAAATAATTTGAATGATGATGAATTCATTGAATTGCGCAGAAATTTTCAGAATGAAAAGGATCTTCTTTATTTAAAACGCAAAGGTGTGTATCCATATGAGTATATGTCATCATTTGAATCCTTAAAGTTGACATCACTCCCCACTCAAGATAATTTTTTCAACACACTTACAAACAGTTCTATTTCAAATGAGGATTATAAACATGCCAGTGATGTCTGGAATCATTTTAAATGTCGTAATATGAGTGATTACTCTGATTTATATCTCAAAACAGATGTTCTCCTTTTAACGGATATTTTTGAAAACTTTAGAAACGTATGTATTAAAACTTACGATTTAGATCCTGCTCAATATTATACAGCGCCAGGTCTTAGTTGGGACGCAATGTTAAAGTATACACAAGTAACGTTGGATCTGCTTACAGATTACGATAAAATTGCATTCATAAAATCAGGTATACGTGGCGGTGTTTCGCAATGCAGTAACCGTTATGCGCAAGCAAATAATAAGTTTATGGAGAATTTTGATGAGAAAATTCAATCATCTTATCTCATGTACTTAGACGCGAATAATTTATATGGATGGGCTATGTCTCAATACCTTCCTACAGGTGGTTTTGAATGGGTAAATTGTGACACTAATTTTAATGTACCAATTGATTCTGACGTAGGCTATATTCTTGAAGTAGATTTAGAATATCCACAAATTTTACACGACTTACATACCGATTTTCCACTATGTCCAGAGAATATACTCGTAGGAGGGAGTAAAAATTTGAAATTAGTGCCGAACCTATTTCATAAAACTAAGTATGTTATTCATTATAGAAATTTAAAACAATGTTTAGAAATGGGCTTAAAGCTAGGGAAAGTCCATCGGATTTTAAAATTCAATCAAAGCCCTTGGTTACAAAAATATATTGATTTGAATACCCAGTTACGTACATCTGCACATTCTGATTTTGAAAAAGATTTCTATAAGTTAATGAATAATTCCATTTTCGGGAAAACAATGGAAAATGTTGAAAAACGAGTAGATGTTAAATTATGTACACATTGGGAAGATAAAGGAAAAGTCGCTGGTGCACAGAAACTTATCGCGAGACCTGAATTTCATAGTCTTTCAATATTCTCTGAAAGTTTTGTTGCAATTCAACTTAAAAAAACTAAAGTGTTATATGACAAACCCATCTATTTAGGTTTATGTATTTTGGATATTTCCAAAACGCTTATGTATGATTTTCATTACAAATATATGAAAAACAAATATGGTCCAAATTGTAAAATGTTATATACTGATACTGACAGCTTCATTTATCACATTTTCACTGATAATTTTTATGAGGATATTAAACCTGATTTAAATAAATACTTTGATACTTCAGATTATCCCCCTGATAATGCATTTGATTTCCCCCGAATAAATAAAAAGAAAATTGGTCTTTTTAAAGATGAAAACAATGGTGTGATTTTGACAGAATTTGTTGGATTGAGATCAAAAGTATACGCTTTTAATACACAAAAAAAATTCATTGCTAGAGCAAAAGGAGTAAACAAATCAGTAACAAAAAAATTTAAAATGGAGAATTACAAAACAGTCTTATTTGAGCAAAAAAATGAAATATGTGAAATGTATAGATTTAGATCTATAAAGCATGTTGTTTTCACCCAAAAAAATAATAAAATATCGTTATCACATTCAGACACAAAACGGTTTTTAATCAACAACTCCACTGACACTTTAGCTTGGGGGCATTACAAAATAAATACATTAAATAATAATGAACAGTGAGGTTTATCGATGCTATTTTTGTGTGTAGAACACGTTTTCTTTAGCAAAAGAACTTCTACGTTTATAATATGTAGATACGTATTGAAATGTATAACTAGTTATAATTATAAAAATGTATAGTTAATAAATAGAACTAAGAAAATATATTTAAGATTAATTTTAGCAATAGTTCGACATAGTAAGTAGAGCTAAGATAATATTATTATATTTAAGATAATAATATACAAAGGAAAATAAAATTGTTTTAATTGATCCTTAAAAGAAATAATATGTTATTTTTTTATTCATTTCCTTATCTGCCTTAATTAAAGTCACACGCATTTATTTACGATGTTTCATTTTCTCCATCCATTTACTGCTATAGTAGCAGGCCCAAGTGGCTGTGGTAAATCAAATTTTGTTACAAATTTCCTGAAGCACTGTAATGATTTATGTAACATACGGTTTGACCAAATTTTATGGTGCTATGATGAAATGCAACCTCTTTATAATCTAGAAAATGTGACATATATCCAGGGAATTCCTGAAATGAGCATGTTTGATGGAAAACATCCTCGGTTAGTTATAATTGATGATCTTATGAGAGAGTCAGATGGTCGCGTTGTCGATATTTTTACTAAAGGTAGCCATCACCGAAATTTAAGTGTATTTTACATTACACAAAATCTATTTCATCAAGGTAGAGGACAACGAGATATTTCACTGAACACAAGTTACATTATTTACTTCAAAAATCCACGAGACCGTACACAGATTCGTCATTTAGCTCGTCAAGTGTTTCCAGACAATGCAAAATTTATTGAGGAAGCCTATAAAGATGCTACTAATGAACCTTTTGGTTATTTAATGATTGACTTGAAACAAAATACAAGTGATTCATGTCGTTTTAAAAGCAAAATAGACCCCGTTACTAATGAATGTGTAGTATATGTCCCCAAAAAGGGGTTTAAATATGGTGAGCATCACCCGATTCTTGTTAGTAACAAATAATGGTTGAAGGTAACACAACGTCAGATATAAAAAAGCTGAGTGCATTACAAACATTTAAACCAAAATATCGTAAAATTTTACTTCGTTCTCTTAAAAAGGAGGAAATTAATTGTGTATGTGAATATATCAAAGAAATTTTTAAGGACAATACCCCAAAGTATAAAGAAGCAAGAAAACCCATCATAAGTATCGTAAAACTAAATTGCTTTTTTTCTACAAATGTGATTTAAATATTAAAATTCATTGATAATAGTAATTATAATGTTTGGACGTGTGAAAACTCATAAAGATTTATTAAAGGCTTTACTCACACTTAAACCTAAATTTCGTACAGCCTTATTAAAAGTTTGCAAGGACGAAGAAATTGATTGCATTAGTGAGTGCATTTTTAATATATTAAATGGTAAAGTACCCTTGAAGGATAGTGAGAAGTCTAAGCTGAAAAAACACAAAACTATATTAAGAAAATTAATTAAGAAAGGAAAAGGTAAATTAAGAAAACGCATTATCATTCAGCAAGGAGGAGCATTTCTACCGATTATATTGGGGGCTGTTTTGAATGGATTGTTCAATTTAGTATAAAAATGGAGTACACAAAGAAAATGATTCTTATTGAACCAGAGGCTATTGAACGCTTGAAATCAAGAGATACTATACATGAAGATTCTTTATCCCGATTAGACAAAGAAATGAAAAATATATTAAAAAATAAAATGGATGACCGTGAAAAATGGTTGTTATATATGCAAATTTTGCAAAGATATCTCCATTTTACCGGGGAAGAGAGGAAACCATTAATACTACCGGTGACAGTAGAGGATGGACAAAAACATTGTACTGACTTCCTTAAAAAGGAAAGTAAAGATAATGATTTCGCAGTTAATGAGGACTCTGAGGATGATAAGCACGTACGTGATTCATCAATTAATATTTTATATACCACCACTTATATAAGCAAACTCATACCAAAAACGTATAGAAAAAAAGGTGATATATTGTTGAACACTCTCCTAAACAATAAAGACAAAATTAACTGGAAAAATGATGGATTAATAGTCATAGATAATGAGATTGTAGATGGCAGTAATATAGTTGATCTAGTGAATTACACACTAAGACCATTAAAACGCCCCAAACCTGCTGGATGGGGAAAATTTATTGAAACTCTAAAAAATATTGGAGTTCCATCGGCTTGTATCGGTAATTCTCAAGCTTTTGAAAAAATTAATGATAAATCGCTAAAATTTAGAAGACATAGTTCCTCAGATGATGAAAAGAGTCGTGAAACTTTAACATCATACGCATTAAGAAAGAAACACGACATTTGGGAAAGATGGAATCCATACTAGACATTAAAGACATCTATTATGATGTTTCGAACCCAGCTGGTTACAGTAGCATAGATAAATTAGCCAGAGCATTAAAAGGTAAAATGGATAGGAAACAAGTTAAAGAGTGGTTGCAAGCCCAGGAAACTTATACGTTACACAAGCCTGTGCATCGAAAATTCCCAAGAAACAAATACATATTATCTAACTTTAATGAACTTTGGCAAGCAGATTTAAGTGATATGCGTACTTATTCTCAATATAATGAAGGTTTTAATTATATTCTGTGTGTTATTGATGTTTTTAGTAAATACGCTTTCGCTAGAGCACTTAAAAAGAAGAATTCAGAAAGTATAAAACGGGCATTTGAAAGCATATTTACTGAAGCTAAAGCAACTCCCACCCACTTACAATCTGATAAAGGAACTGAATTTGTATCAAAAGATGTTAGACAATACTTTAAAAGTAAAAATATTAATTATTACACAACCAACAACCCAGATATTAAAGCTAGTATAGTTGAGAGATTTCAAAGGACATTAAAAACTAAAATGTGGCGTTATTTTACACATAAAAATACCTATACTTATATTAACGTTTTACAAGATTTACTCTATTCCTATAACCATAGCTTTCATTCGAGCATCAAAATGTGTCCATTTGAAGTTAACTTTAATAACATCATGAAAGTTTGGAACAATTTATATGGAAATCTCAACAATAAAATAAGTGTTAGACAGCAAACTAAGTTTTCAATTGGTGATTATGTAAGGATAACAAAATATAAACACATTTTTCAAAAAGGGTATGAAACAAATTGGAGTGATGAAATATTTATTATATCCGGCATAAAAAAAAGCATGTCTAAGGTTGTCTATACCCTCAAAGATCTTCAAGATGAGTCTATTGTAGGAACGTTTTACGAGGATGAATTGCAAAAAATTACATATAACCCCACCACTCGATATAAAATTGATAAAATAGTACGCTCTCGCTACTCAGGTAACAGAAAACAATTACTTGTCAAGTGGAAAGGTTATCCTGATAAATTTAACAGTTGGATTTTAGAATCCAGTCTTAATCAGATAGGATGATGGAAGAAAATTTTTATTTAACTTTGCTTAGTAATAGTTCAATGGAATACTTCCCGGAAAACACAACGACCATGTTCTCAACAAAATTACCAAAAGCGCTTATTTTGGAAGGAGAATGGTACGTTGGAGTTGTTGAAATTCAATATCCTTGCACTATGTATACGGTTCGAGAAAATGAAAATGTTATTTTTACATCAAAATGGATTATGATACCCGAGGACGGTATTAAATCATTAGTACACTATAGAAACCGTATTCCTGCCATGAACTATGACTGCATTGCTCATATTGTAGCTGAATTAAATAAAAATACTGATGTTGAAATAATGTTTAATTATGATGAAATAAATAATAAAGTATCAATATTATGTGAGGATAACTTAATTGATGTACTTAAGTTATCAACCAAGTTATGTTTACAACTGGGTTTTGAACCAAATACGAATCTAATTCAGCATAAAACTGGAACATATCCTTATAATTTAAAATTAGGATTGCCATCTCAATTGTTCATTTATTGTGATATAATAGAACCACAAATTGTTGGAGATGTGATGGCCCCTCTTCTCAGAATCGTACCACTAGATCCTACAGTCTATATATACGGGGCAAACAAAATGCATATTTTTTCACCACCTCATTACGTACCTGTCATGCGCAGAGAGTTCGATGTAATAGAAATAGATATAAGAACGAGTACAGGTCGGAAAGTACCATTCCAGTTTGGGACAACGTGTATTAAACTACATTTTAAGAGAATCAAGTGAACGTGCATGTAAAATGCCGTGCCCATATTTACATTATTATTCTCATCAAGCTGGTACAGGCGTAGGTGCAATTTATAAGGGAGCACCTTATCAGCGAGGTCATGGTATTGGCAGTTTTTTGGGTGGATTATTTAGATCTGTTCTTCCACTTTTGAAAAATGGCGCTAAAGTTGTGGGTAAAGAAGCTTTAAATGCTGGTGTGGGCCTATTGTCCGATATGTTAAATGTGCAGCCAATGGATGAATCTATCAGATCACGTTTAAAAACAGCAACTTCGAATCTAAAACAAAAAGCTGATAAAAAAATTGATTCAATAATGAGAGGATCAGGCTATAAAATTAGGCGACAAAAGAGGAAACGTACCACTTCTAAAAAAACTCTCAAACGGAAAGGTACTAAGAAAATTAAACAGAGTAATATTCAGGATATTTTTCATAAAAGTTAAAATTTAAAAAAATGTCATTTTTACATCATAACTCCTGTGAATGCGTAAAATCTGAGTTGGATTTGTTTGCTCTACCATCGACTCAAACAAGTATTGAGGGGGGTCAGTGGATTCATTACAACCCCATTTCATCATTGACCGATGATGGACCCATTGAGTTCTTAGTACCAGGAAATGGAGATGATTACATTGATTTATCTCATACCCTACTTCACATAAAAGCTAAAGTTCAGAATACTGATGCAACTAACATTGCGGAGACGGCTAATGTTGCTCCAGTTAACAATTGGTTACACTCACTTTTAGTCAGGTTGACATATATTTAAATCAAAAGCTCGTATCACCTCCAAACAACACTTATGGGTATCGAGCCTACATCGAGACATTGCTTAATTATGGTACAGCTGCCAAGAAATCTCATCTCACTTGTGGTCTATGGTATAAAGATACCACCTCGAAAATGGATTCATGTGATGCTTCAAATCAGGGATACGCAAAAAGAGAAGAATTAGCAAAGGAAAGTAAAACTATTGAAATGATTGGACACATACACGCTGATATTTTTAATCAAGATAAGTTTTTAATCAACGGTGTTGAAATGCGTCTAAAACTAGTACGTTCTAAAGATACTTTCAATCTTATGTGTTCCTCTGCAGATGGTAAATTCAAAGTGCATATATCTAGTGCTAGCCTTATAATGCGTAAAGTTCGGATCAATCCGAGTGTATTAATTGCACATGAGAAAGTATTAGCTACTACAACCGCTAAATATCCTGTCACCCGTGCCGAAGTTAAAGTGTTAACGATACCCTCAGGAATCCAAGGAAAAATGCTTGATAATGTATTTTTAGGACAAATTCCCAAAAGATGTATTGTTGGTTTCGTGGGAAACTCTGCTTTCAATGGAACTCTAAATACAAATCCTTTTAATTTTGGTAATCACGGACTTAATCTGTTCGGTTTATATGTTGATGGCCAATCGATACCATCAAAAACATTAACACCGTCTTTTGATAATGATATGTTCACGAGTGCATACCATACTTTATTCTCGGGAACAGGAATTCATTTTTTGAATGATGGAAATGATGTCTCTAAGGAAGAGTATAAAAATGGATATTGTCTGTTTGCGTTTGATTTAACTCCTGATTTATCTGCTAATTCAAACTCCCACTGGAACCTTATTAAACGGGGTAGTGTAAGATTTGAAGTTCGATTCGAAAAAGCTCTAACCACAACTGTTAATTGCATAGTATACGCAGAGTTTGATAACGTAATTGAAATTAATAAAAATCGAGACGTTAGTTTAGACTACAACAGTTAAGAATTAATATAAATGGAGATATTTACTTTTTAAGTCATTTCTTAACCATCCATTCAGTAAAGAAGATTATTTTACATTTTAATTTATTTATAATTAAAGTTTCAATGGATACCAAAGAGATAGAAAACTATTTAAAAAAAATTGATGCAAATATTCACTTCAATGTATTTGCAGCTAATAAGATACCGATATATTTAACACCACCAGCTTATTTAATATCCAATTTAGACCCCGATACAAAACCTGGATCTCACTGGGTAGCGATATACGTGGGTACTAATGGTGTCGGTGAATATTTTGACTCGTTTGGTCGAAAACCAATGGATTATCATGAAATGTTTCTAAAAACCAACTGTAAGAAGTGGATTCATAACAACAAAGTACTGCAAAACTATTTCAGCTCATTTTGTGGAATGTATTGTTTAGTTTATATATATTTTAAATATAACGACATCTCAATGTCACAATTTCTTAATGTATTTTCAGATAATACTTTGTATAATGATCAACTGTTACAATATATGTTTAAGACTTTATTTTTAGAGAAATGAAATAAAAAAGAATGGTTTGAAAAATTATAGTTTTATTTGCATGAAAATCTTACATAACATTTTTATTAAAAATGAATCTTAAAGTACCCATAACTATAACTTAAGTGTACACTGTGATGAGAGCGAATGGAGCGAATCTTGCATAGTTTCTTCATCATCTGTTGCGGGGCCTCGTATCCCAAATAGTGCATCTTCCTTCCCAACGAAGTCAACAGGGCTGTAGAGACTTGGTGATGGTGATGGACTTCTATCTAATTGCGAATACCAATTTTCATCTTCTATCTCTTCCAAATTTACTGTATTTTCTACTTCTTCACATATTGTAACCATTTCTTCGTCATAAATGGTCTCGTTCAGTTCACAAAGTTGAGGCGACATCGTGTAGTTGGACATAGTGTAATGAAATATGAAGTTCGTATTTCGAAGCAAAACACTTTTATACTTTGTTGTATCGGCGAAGAGTGGGGGGACTCGGCTTAGGCAGTTATCAGAAAAAACGCATGTGTATGCACCGATCATTATGATCCTAAGCTAGCTAAACCATACTTTATAAGTACTAGTATTAGTAGTTATTGCTTGTTATCTCTGTCGATAAAATATTTTTTACAATCATGTCTTCCTGCGATCTGCTTTGTTATGTTGTAAATAATATCTCGCGTGCTGTGATAAAATTTATCAGCGTCTGATTTCACGTAGTACTTTAATCGTAAATCTGCATATTTCCAGTAATCAATAGGTAAAACCCCTTCCAGATTCTTCATGTCATAGACATCTATTTTGATGAGATGACTTGCACTGACACCATCACCATCATTGGATGAGATATAGGATAGACCTCCATCAGTCGCTTGAGCTACCGATGACGAAATAGTAGTTCTCCTCTTTTTCTTTGGTTTTTCGAAAAATACATCTATATTGTTTTGCTCCGTTGGTTTGCTCCTTTTTGAAGCAGTCTTTTTATTATTTAATGTGGAATCACTCGCATCTTGATCATCTGGCACATTGAGTGGATAGTAGTAATGCTTGTAAGTGAATTCTTCCTGTGAGTCCTGAAATAAAAAGGTAATAGTGCATAAGATTAAGGTGATACTTTAACTAATAGAATTACAAAAACTAATTATAATATTTACTTAAATTTATAAAAGTTTATAAAAGATCCTAGTTACCGCTAAAATTGCAAACTTACCGTCATGATGGATGGAAATATGTAGATTCACAACACAATCGCTCTAGACGGGTGATTTATATTTAAGACTTATAGCACTGATATTTGATCCTAACGATCTGGCACCGAGTAAACTTGTGACACAAAATTACAATGGTGCGTTTTTATACACACATCTTTTTAGGCAAGAGTCAACATGTTTTCATGCAGCTGCATGTGTCATATTTTTTTGTATCTACTAAGAGAACACATTATCATAAAAGCTTGGGTTAATTTTTTGTTAGTCCTTCTTAATGGGATTATAAATCTTCGAAACAAACACGAATGTACATGCTCTGAAACACCTGCATGCGATATCAGTTTTTGCATCTACCTAAAGTTAATGGGCGATAAAAACAGATTGAGTGGACTAACTAAAAAAATCAACGACACGATCGATCGTGAATTTTGTTAATTTTTTGTTAATGAGATAATAAATATATTTTAAACTGACACGAGAGAGCATCTCACATATTTTTGCAAGAGAACACATTATCATAAAAGCTTGGGTTAATTTTTTGTTAGTCCTTCTTAATGGGATTATAAATCTTCGAAACAAACACGAATGTACATGCTCTGAAACACCTGCATGCGATATCAGTTTTTGCATCTACCTAAAGTTAATGGGCGATAAAAACAGATTGAGTGGACTAACTAAAAAAATCAACGACACGATCGATCGTGAATTTTGTTAATTTTTTGTTAATGAGATAATAAATATATTTTAAACTGACACGAGAGAGCATCTCACATATTTTTGCAAGAGAACACATTATCATAAAAGCTTGGGTTAAGTTTCTACGAAATGCATTGCTATCAAATTCTAATTTACTTATTCATTATAAACAATATCAGTCATCCAATATGGTGATAACATGATAAACTCGTATTTAAACATTTTATGAAAATACAGTCATACATACAGAAAAATACCTCCTTTTTTAAAGTCGGTTAAGGACAAAATTGTAGAAATGCATGGATCGACGGGTGAGGGGATAAGGGGCGGGGGGCATTGTTAAAACCCCCTGGCGCCGGAGCAGGTACGTACCCCCGATGAAAAAATGAGAAAGTGACGCCTTGGACATTCCGAAGTTATTTTGACGCATACGGTACTCATTGTTAGAGCTAGCGTAGGTAGCAGGTACCTACAGCCTCGCACGCAATCATTCACTAGATGAGTGGTAGGAGATTCCAATTGCCCTTTTAGTTTCCCGCTAACGACCCGATCGATATATGTTAGGTTAGGTTAGGTTAGGTTAGGTTAGGTTTGAGCCAATGGTCTAAAAACGGCGAACATCCAGAGCCAATGGTGGTGGTCTTTTTTTGTGGGCGGGACAATTTTTTTTCGCGGACCCCCCGGGGTGGCCCAGAATCGACTTTCTACACTACTTGTATTGTTCTAGCCCTTCCTGGTTTCCGTGCTATGGATAAGGCGTTTGTGCAAGAAGTGATAGTTGTTCTGGTGACATTACTGCTGTCATACCTCGAGTCCTGCCGCGGCTGCACGAGGAACTCCTACACCACCTGCAGCGACCAGGACGCCAAGTGCAAGAAGTGATTCTAAACTAAGTACCTACAGTATGATCTTGTTTTGTTTCTATTAACCCTTCATGATCAACTCATGCACACGAATCTAAATATATAAAAGGAAAAAGAGACTGACTGACTGACTGATCTATCAACGCACAGCTCAAACTACTGGAAGAATCGGGCTGAAATTTGGCATGCAGATAGCTATTATGACGTAGGCATCCGCTAAGAAAGGATTTTCGATAATTCAACCCCTAAGGGGGTGAAATAGGGGTTTGAAATTTGTGTAGTGCACGCGGACGAAGTCGCGAGCATAAGCTAGTAAAAAATAAAATGAAATAAATTGTCATCTAGCGCGCGTTAACGAATTTATCATATTTTAATTCCAGTAATAATGCAATACCTCAACCCATTCGTGCTGGTGTTGCTGCACATCGCAGTGTCGATGTTGCAGCTGACGCGCGGCTGTCGGCCGGGCAGCAGGAAGCACTGCCGCGACGCGCATTGCTTTCCTTGCAACCAGTTCGGGGGACCCAAAGTGCGACGCGCCAACAATACCAAGGTCAGAGTTACAAATTGACAGCTAGGTTCTTATGATTATTTTCAAAGGGCCTCTGCAAGACGCGGTAACGCAGCGCCAAGGAAAATGCGAGCCTTGCGGTCTGCGACACGCGAGGCACGTTGTGACGGAGGCTGGGGTTGGGGGAGATGCCTCCAGATCATCCCCAATCAATTAATCCCCTGTAGATCTTCATCACTGGCACCGTCACCGTAGTCCAGGCATGAGGACCTAATAGTGACCCTTTTTTATCGCTGGGAAATGCGTTTACGCATCTCCCCTCCCCTGGAAACCAGCCCGCCAGCCTATTTTAAGTTTTTCCCTAGTGTTTATGTTCATATGTAAATTTGAAGAATAAATAAAAAAAAAATTATTATTAATTATTAAAATTATTATTATAAAACCGGTGCGGGCGAGCGTGGGTGACATGTGGGTGAGCGGGGCGTCCCCCCACCTCATACCCTGATTGCCATCTCAACCTGTCGCGGACTATACATCATTATTTTTCAGTAAAGCACAATGATGCTGAGAAGGCTCCTGCTGATATTCCTCATCATCATCCTCTGTGGTGTGGCGACGGGCTGCAGAAGGAAGCGAAGGACACCCGACTACTGTCTCCCTTGCACCTATAAGGGCCCCTACATTGAAGTTTTATATCCGAAACAAGTAAGTTATATTCACCTAAAGCTGGAGACTGACTTGTACCTACCGTTTGCTTGTAATGAACCATTCAAGGCGATCTTGTTGCAATACGGCGACAGACTGACTTCTAGCGTGGGTTTGTAATGTACCATTCGTGCTCCTGGCTCAAAACGTGTACTCCATTTTTATCCTATACCTACTAGCTGATGCCCGTGGCTTCGCCCGCGTGGCGCGCGATTTAGGTTTTTAAAAATCCCGTGGGAACTTTTGATTTTCCAGGACAAAATGAAGCCTATCCGTAGTAGCCCGTCCCCGAAATGCAAGATATCTCTGTACTAAATTTCGTAAAACCATTTAAACGCATTATTCTTTAAAAATCCCGTGGCATCACCGTGATTTAAGAATGCGATTCCTTACAGCATCAGGGATGAGGAGTTGGGTCCTCGAGTTCAACGATAGTCTTCACTTGGTAGGTACCTCCAATATCAATTTATAACCGACAGTTTCTAAATTCCATCAGTTTAGGTGATCAGGTCCCCTGCAGCATCAGGATATTTTTTTATGGAACAAAATTGCAAAGTTTTTCTATCGATTAAATAAGAAATTACGCAAATCGGTTCAGTGATCTCGGAGATTTTGGTGTACATAGGTAGAAAACTGACTGAAAACACTATTCCTTCTTTAAAAATTTATTCAATTTTATAGTCTCGGCTTGTTCCTCCAGCTATGTTGGACACAATGCTTTCAGCTTTTATAAAACAACGAAGGTTTGGCCCTTACGGGCTCCTAGTACAGTAGGTACCTACAATAACAGCTGCTTTTATCTTAAAATATTTCTGATATTGAAACAAAACGTACCTACATAGCATTCCAGAGCCAATTAAAAAATATAGGTCAATTAAAAAATAATTAAGTAAAATGTCATCATATTTTTGTTTCAGAAAAAATATAGAAAGCTCTCTGCCGTTAATTAACTTCACAAAATAATTATAAAATGTCAATGAAGATGAAGAGCATGACTTTTCAATAAAATGAATGAATTTTCAATAAAAATGAAAATTATTATGAACTGAAGTTAGAAACGAGTATTATTGTAGGCACTAATTAGAACTCTAGCACAGAAAATCACCAGTACCCATTTTTAACCGACTTCCAAAAAGGAGGTGGTTCTAAATTGGTCTAAGCGGTCCAGCAGAGATGACGTAGGTCATCATCATAGATTCATGGTTTACCCTCACACCGGTAAAGCCGTATCGAATAAAATGATAAGCAAAATAAAAACACAAAACATAATAAAGGCGAATATATAGTTTTATTTACAATCCGTTACAATCGAGTTAACTAGGAAACTATATCTAAAGTAAACATAACATAACCTTACACATCCTCATAGCTTCACCTGCGGAATCTACGGACATTCTAGCGTTTAAGATTTAAAGAAATTGTTAAGGCGCAAACAAATTATCGGACGCGGTTGACGGACACGGCTGATAGACGCGACTGACGGCCGCGAATAAAATTATAGGTATCTGGATAGTAAAATGTACAACGAACTGTACAAACTATCGGACTGTTATAAATTAATAATTTTAACATGATGTGTTAATTCGCTGCTTCAGCATTTCAATTTATATAAAGCGAACAACCCGCGAGGCGGCGAAGCAGTCCACATTTCCATATTGAATAGTTAACACTGAAACTACTGTATTCGCGTGAAGTAAAAGTTCCGTGTGTGTGAATTTCCAAATTAAATTCGTTGGACATTTCTTGTGGTTTTTTTTTCAAAAGACTGTCGAAGCGGACCTCCTAACAATTGGTGTCAGAAGTGGGATGCTAAGAAGGTTCACGCAAGAGGACCCTTAGCATCCAAAGAATCCTGAGGTCATCGCAGTCGTGATCGACGATAAGCCTCGCCCGCAGGGTTGAGCCCGCATCACAACCACTAAGCACCGGTTCTACTCAAGATCGACGATAAGTCTCAGCCTGCCAGACTGAGCCCGCATCTCACACGAAGAACGCGAATATCCTGGACTCACTCAAAAACATCAGTGAAATAAATTTTAAGCCTTCAAAATTACGAAATACAATTTCTTCAATATCTTCAGAAACCTACTCGATATCGTCGCCGCGTGAAATACGAGACGCATTCCGTACAGTTAGTACAAGATTGAACAATGCATTTATCGTTTATCGTTTCGTTTACTCCTCACGGTCAATGTTTACGTATTGTCCGGCAGTATGAGTTGGCCATAACAGTCAGTATTGGACTCATCGAGTAAAAGAAATAGTAAACGTGATGGTCCAACTCTCGCCACAATTTGTCTCTCTTACACGTTCGCAAAAAAAGGGGGACAGATATACGCTGCCATTTTGTTGAGTTTGGCATTTATTATTTCGTTTATTGACGTTTTTGACAGATTGACAATGACAGATTGACAGCGTGACAATGACAAACAAGTGACAGTCCACCACTTAGTCTATGGTGTGTGTGTCTATGGTAATTTGTCTAAGATCACTAAAAACCTCAAGAAACTTGTGTCCAGAGCCAAATTTTCATCAGATTAAAAAAAAGTTACCGCTTTCTAGTCTGTTACTCTGTCATTGTCAGTAAAAAAATAAATCAAAACAAACCAACGAAACCAACATAACCTTTTATCATAACTGAAACTGAGAGTTGAGACTGAAACAAACGGAACAATCGCTTTAGTTTTAACTAGAAAACTGAAGTTTTACTGATTATTAGGTATATATTATTGTACGTAATACAACTTTGTAGAAACAACTTCGACAAGGAAGCTGACAGAAAAATAAGCTGGGCTGGGCAGCATTTGGAAAATTGCGTCAAGTCTTCAATTCGTCGATACCCCAAAGCCTAAAGACGAAAGTCTTTAATGAATGTGGGGGTTGCTATAGAGTACAATACCATCCATTGGGATAGGGGGCAGTAAAGGGGGTGCTCCTGAAACTCTAAGTTAAAATTTCAGAGCTCGAAAATCATTTTTTTAAATAAAATTAATCACTTTAATCACAATTAGCATTTTTAGAATAAACTAAACAAACACAATACAAAATCGCAAAATACAATAGATACTGTCATAGGTTACCACCGTTAACACCTGTTATACTTTTTTTTTTACTGATTTTACGGCTCTGGGTTCTAATCTATAATACTTTTGCTGCTGCTGTACAGACTACAGACCAGTAAAGTAAACTTTTTTTTCTAAACGGCATTAAAGCGAGTCTTCTGGCGTAGCCTGTTTTAAAAAACTTAAGGATTGGGTAGGTTAGGGGGGGGGGGTTTATCCCCTTCTAACCTAACCATTCCGAGTCGGAGTGCCCCAAGTCCCGAGCTCGCTTCGCTCGCTCTTGATGGTGGGAGCGGGGGGGAGGAAAGAGACCCCCCACCATAGTGGTGGTCTCTTCTCGTCGACCGGGGCCCGTCGACCGGGGCCCGTCGACGGAGCCCCGCTTCGCGGGGCTCCTTTTTTCTGGGTGGTAAAAAAAGAAATAACCCACGAAGAGGATGGCGGGGTCTTACAGACCCCGCCATCCCCTTCTAACCTAACCGTTCCGAGTCGGAGTGCCCCAAGTCCCGAGCTCGCTTCGCTCGCTCTTGATGGTGGGAGCGGGGGGGGAGGAAAGAGACCCCCCACCATAGTGGTGGTCTCTTCTCGTCGACCGGGGCCCGTCGACGGAGCCCCGCTTTGCGGGGCTCCTTTTTTCTGGGTGGTAAAAAAAGAAATAACCCACGAAGGGGATGGCGGGGTCTTACAGACCCCGCCATCCCCTTCTAACCTAACCGTTCCGAGTCGGAGTGCCCCAAGTCCCGAGCTCGCTTCGCTCGCTCTTGATGGTGGGAGCGGGGGGGAGGAAAGAGACCCCCCACCATAGTGGTGGTCTCTTCTCGTCGACCGGGGCCCGTCGACCGGGGCCCGTCGACGGAGCCCCGCTACGCGGGGCTCCTTTTTTCTGGGTGGTAAAAAAAGAAATAACCCACGAAGGGGATGGCGGGGTCTTACAGACCCCGCCATCCCCTTCTAACCTAACCCTTCCGAGTCGGAGTGCCCCAAGTCCCGAGCTCGCTTCGCTCGCTCTTGATGGTGGGAGCGGGGGGGGAGGTATAGATTAGAACCCAGAGCCGTAAAACCAGTTAAAAAAAAAGTATCTTGCTAAGTTTACTTTATTGGTCTTTGGTTCCCAGCAAGATTATTATAGATCCCAGAGCCGTAAAACCAGTTTAAAAAAAAAGTATTATAGGTTTATGTTATGGTAATCTTTATATGTGTTCGTAGTTCATACTTTGCAGTTTTGTGTTTCTAAAAATGCTAGGGACCTAATTAATTTCATTTTATTTACATAAATCTGTATAAAATACGCGATTACGTGTCTTGAAATTAAGAAATTACGTAAAGATCAGTGCAAATTAATATCTTTCCAGTGAATATTAACGAAATCTATGTAGTAATCGTGTTTTCTATTTATAATGTTAATCATTTTAAAATTGTATAAATGTCTATAAATACGTGTCTCCGAAACTTGAAATTACAGATATGTAAAGTGCAAATGAACCTCTTTATACTGAATATTACCGTTATACCTATATAGTATAATATTCGTGAATAAATAGTGGTGAACCTTTCTATAGTGGAGCCTGAATGTGTCCTACCTGTGATGACGTATGGTGCTGAAACGTGGACACTGACAGTTGGCCTTGTCCACAAGTTCAAAGTCGCTTAGCGGGCTATGTTGGGTAACTCTGAGGGACAAAATCCGTAACAACGAAATCCGTTGGATGACCAGAGTGACTGACATAGCCCAACGAATTAGAAATCTGTACTGGCAGTGGGCTGGCCACGTCTGCCGCAGAACCGATGGGGCAGACGTGTTCTGAAGTGGAGACCGCGTATCAGCAAGCGCAGTGTGGGACGACCTCCAACCCGCTGGACTGACGACCTTAAGTAAGTTTACTCTCTCTCTTCGGATCACGCTCACATAATGTACTAATTACTAGGTAATACAAATCTCTTGATCTGAATTTGGACACATAGACAAGTGGCCAGGTTTGAAGAGTATAGTTAAATCATAACATAACTTCATATGTACCTACCTACTTAAATAATTACTGTCTACTAGGTACCTAGCATTAAATGAGTTCAAAAAGGGCTGAGCCATCATTAATAATTATATTTGTTAGAACAGTTTTGACTACTGACCGCTTGATAAATGACAACACATTTTAGACATAATCTTGTGGTACACTGAAGTTAAAGTTGCAATAAAACATCTAGGTAATCTATTACAGAAAGGCAACTCTTTAATAATCAATTCAGTTTTCTTTGTTTAAGACATGTAATTAAGTTCGGGACCTTGAGTTTGAGCTGTATTTTAGTGTATGTATAAAGGTTATCTGTCTATCTATCTGCTGGCTTTTTACAGCTCATCCGTTCAACCAATTTTGACAAAAGGTACAAAGATCTTTCATCCTGGGGATGGATATAGCCTATTTTTAAATAAACTAGGCTCTGAAAATCGAACAGTTCCCACAAGATAAATGAAGTTGCGAGTATAAATTATTTAGTGTGGAGCTTTGTTACATGCTGGAGAAGGAGATAGGCTACTTTTACCCTTTAAATCAGCGCGGATAAAGTCACGGGCATCATCTACTTATTAATTAATATTATAAATAAAACTTAGACCTCATTAAGATAGATAGTAAAATAAGAAGAATAGTTCTTGTCTAATTAGCAATTTAAAAAATTAAAGATCAATAATTTCTATTTTTTCAGTGATGACTGTGGACCAGTTAGTTACGTTATGTTAACAGCCTGTGAATGACCACACCACCTGCCTAATCCACTTTGTTAGAAGAATGCAAGTTGATTTTGCTGCATCAAGACTACACTCTACAGAATCCTCATAAGTCATCTAAGTGCAGTAACACTGCGCAACAAACTACAGTTTTATAACAATATAAAAATTTAATAGTAAATAAAATGTTTTTTGTCTCTGCTTTTCTATTATGAACATAGTGTTTTTATAGCTAGTCATGCCATAAGATTCTTTTATAGGCATTTTAATTCATACCTACATACAACGGGCTAGCTTTTGAGACTTGCCGCCTTGATGGAGAAAAGAAGAGGAGATAGGGACGTTCCGGAGTCTCTGGATTCATCCATACAAAACGTGAGTGAGTCTCTGGCTGAAGGAGTGAAGGGGTTGACTTACCCCGCCGCCCCCTACCGAGGCTGTTTTAAGTCAATGACAATTTTATCAAAATTAAAAATCATTTAAAAAAGTATACATCCCCGGCGGAAAATCACTCCTTCCAAGGGAATGATTTCCCTCCCCTCCCTTTTACCTCAGCTACCCCCATCAAGGCTGCACGTTTCAAAATGTTCATACAAATAAACAAAATTGAGAATTGCCTGTTACGTTCTCAATAAGCTCATAATTAAAAAAATTGTGAGCTAATCTTTGAAGTGTTGAACCGATTTTGATGAGACTTGGTGCACAAACAGTTGGGGACAGTGTGGCTAATTCTGTTAGACGAGGTCTAAATGTATTGCTATCCTTTTCTGCAGTGCAGGGAGCTTATGAAAGGAACAGCAATACACATAAACCTGTCATTTTAATTTAGTTTTGATCATAGATTCCCGGAAATATCCAGGCAGGCAAATTCCAGAATACTTTTTAACTATTATTAGTATCATCTGAAAACTTACTTTTTTTAGGATGAAATAAAACAAATTAAATTCTTTTGTTTAAATTTAAATTAGATACTATAAGTAGGTAGGTATGCGTATAAGTATTTTACATCAGCTGTAAAATTCATAAGGTGTATTTAAGTAGGTACATCATAAACAGTTCAAATTATATAGGTATTCTACAAGTCTGATGACCCCCAGGTTAGTTGCAGTCTTGACTCTTGAATTAAGTTAGGTTCTAGTGGCCCTAGCTTAGGTAGCTGGAAGATAGGCAACATAATCTGGTAAGTATAGGTTAGGTACCATAGATGATCTGCAACCTGAAAATAATAATTTATTTTAGAAAAATACTTAATATAATAAGCTAGCTAAATTTGGTAGGTAGGTCCATTTCATACAAAATTTTACTAACTTATACCCTTCTATACTAGATTGTGCCCGCGATTTTGTCCGCGAGGACTACACAAATTTCAATTAGATAGATCAGTCAGTCAGCTTTTCCTTTTTTATATATAGATAAATTAAGTACCTACTTTCTTGTTTGTGAATGGATGCAAGTAATGGTAGGTAGTAGGTAGGTATTTTCTGTTATTGTATGTATGTTTCTTAATATACCTGGTAGGTAGGTACCTACCTAGGTTTCTATTCTGGTGAAAAAATGGGTTGATTTTATCAGATGTAGGTACCAACTTATATGTATAATTGAATCATAAATTAATGTAAGTAGGCACCTACTTAGTAGGAAATTTGAGCCACACGTTTGATGTACCTACCCATAAGGCTTAGAATAATATTATGTAGGTATTAGGTACCTAGGTATAGGTAGGTAAATATAAATTGTGCATATCTTACCTTTGCCTCAATGATCAAGGTGTGACATACTCTTTGTGATCGATCTTACAACGCTACAAGTAAATGCATTCTGCGAGCTATATGTATGGATGGCTATCGCTGCACAAAATGATTCATCCGAGATGCACTATTATCATTATCTATCATTTTAGCCTGTGGATGTCTGTCTTCTACATCCAGTCATCGCTGCACAAAATGATTCATCCGAGATGCACTATTATCATTATCTATCATTTTAGCCTGTGGATGTCTGTCTTCTACATCCAGTCTTGAGGCATCCTCATTCAGCCACTTCACGTTAGGTACCTACTCTATAATATGAACGGTCCATCGGTCGGTACCCCACTAGGTACTTGTAGGTATGCTGTGGTACCAAATCTCAACTCAGTAGGAACGCAGGCATGGATTGTTCACTGCCACTTCAACTTGCTGGGTGGTTTCGACTATGTGAGAACCTGTTTCTTTGACGGATGCTCAACCAAGTACGACAGGCATGGATTGTTCACTGCCACTTCAACTTGCTGGGGGGTTTCGACTATGTGAGAACCTGTTTCTTTGACGGATGCTCAACCCAGTACGACAGGCATGGATTGTTCACTGCCACTTCAACTTGTTGGGGGGTTTCGACTATGTGAGAACCTGTTTCTTTGACGGATGCTCAACCCAGTACGACAAGCATGGATTGTTCACTGCCACTTCAACTTGCTGGGGGGTTTCGACTATGTGAGAACCTGTTTCTTTGACGGATGCTCAACCCAGTACGAGAGGCAAGGATTGTTCACTGCCACTTCAACTTACGGGGGGGTTTGGGCTATGTGAGAACCTGTTTCTTTGACGGATGCTCAACTCAGTACGACATGCATGGATTGTTCACTGTCACTTCAACTTGCTGGAGGGTTTGGGCTATGTGAGAACCTGTTTCTTTGACCGATACACTGCGCACATCACAAATTACGCCGCTGAACCAAATTTAAGTTACACAATCACGACGGTTAGCTTTGACTACCTTCCCAAACATTCTCCTTGCCTCCGTGGGCAAATTAAGGCACTTCACTTATTAAATTTCATCATTTTGTTTAATTATCAATAAGCTTTCACGCTTCTCTCACCGAGTATTTTTTGGTGAGTTACAATTCGACTATCGACTCGTATCCATAAGCGAAAATGACGTCATTTACTAGTTTTAGGACGTCAAACTTAGGACTCGTACTGCCAAATTACTCGATATTGGTATTGGTGTAGGTAAACGCAAACCATTCTCGATGGTGACGTAGTTATGTGGTAATTGGTATCGTAAAGTTGAAAGCTATACTCGCAAACACTCGATCATCTTTAGTTCGCAATATTTCCGCTGTGTCGCTGCCTGTAGATGTATGGAAACAGTCGATTTCGACTTTGGTATTTTTAAAACTATGAAATCTTATACTAACTGTACAGTACAGTTCAAAGCCTTCACGTGTCGCAAACGCATCGACCTAATTTAACTTTCAGTGCAGTGACATCAAAGTGAAAACCTTTTTGTGAAAAATAAATCGTGATGTTTGCCGTTATCCTGTAAGTAGTTTATATTATTTTGTATAAAAAGCGTAAATTGTCTTAATTGTATATTTTCGTACTGTATTTTAAATATAAATCCTTTTTTTTTCCTCTCCATATCTCAGTTTCAGTGATCAAAAATGAGTTTAAAGTCAGAAAGTTCGGACGTAAAAGTGCCTCTCTCTATACTTACTAAATTCGTAAGGTCTTATGATGGGAATCGGGAAACTCTTGCCGCGTTCCTAACTAACTGCGATAACGCAATTAGTTTAGCTGCTCCCGACCAGCACAATATCTTATGTAAATATATAATCTCCCAACTTGAGGGCAAAGCACAATTAGCCTGCAGTTTTAAAAATTTCAATAATTGGGATGAATTAAAATCATATTTAAAAAGCACGTTTAGCGAGAAAAAACACTCGTCCCATCTGCTACTTGATCTCCAAAACTGTAAACAGGGCCAGTCCGAAAGTGTGACACAATATTCTATCAGACTCGAAGCGTGCCTAACTCGACTTCAAGCTGATATTCAAAATTCATGCACTGATCGTAATCTCCTTCTAGGCAAAATCACAGCTATGGAAAAACTCGCCTTAAGCTTATTCCAATTAGGTCTTAACCCTAATATTTCTTATATTGTCCGCTGCAGAAACCCTTCGACACTTAATGAAGCAATTTCTCTAGCAGTCGAAGAAGAAAAAATTTTCAAACTTGTAAAAATTACTCAACCAAAACATCCAACTAAATTTTGTTCCTTATGTAAGAAGACCAATCATAGTTTCTCAGAGTGCTTTAAGAAAAAGCACGATTTCACACAGAGATCATCTTTCCATATTCCTCCCGCTAACCCTCAATATTCTGCAGAAACAAGTCAAAGTTCATCAAAGGACTCAAATTTCGTCAAAACCTGTGCCTATTGTAAACACAAAGGACATCTTATCTCAGAATGTCGTAAGCGCCAATATAATAATAATCAGCGTCGGATGAACTCTCACCCTCCGTCGGGTCCCTCTCATAGTAACAGTGCTAATGTTAACATGTATGAATACTCTGAATCCTTAAATGAAGTGACGAATAGTTACGTCCCTGAATCAAAAAACTTAAACTGATTTCGGATGCGTGCCTGCCGAAATCAACAATCCAAAATGGCACTCGAACTACTAAATCCTTTTATACTAATTCCCCCAAATCGTTTACATCTCGGCAATCGCTACATGACTGTCCGAGTCACACTGAATCTTATACCAAATCTTTTATATCCCGGCAATCACCAAAAGACTGCCAAAATATCGCTGAATCATATCCTAAATCCTCACTGATTCCTACAAAATCGAATACAAAGCATTCCAAAGAAGATTGCTCAAATAATACTATATCTCATTCTAATTCTTATACTAGCTCTTATACTACAAAATCCTTTAAATCTCAGTTTCCTTCAAAGGATCAACTGAGTCTTACAAAATCTAAAGTCATTCAAAATGACCCCCAAAGCAACGCAAGCAAAAGCTCATTGCCTCTTAAAGACGTCCCGATCTTCGAAACAAGCACCCTGAAAAAGTTGGTGTCCTTACCTCATGCATTTTTACAAATAGAATGTAATAAAAAACCTCTCTGTTTCTTAGTTGACACAGGCGCAAGTGTCAGCATTATTAAGCGCTCGTGTTTACCAGCAGAGCCCCAATTGTCTCAAGAAATTATAAAACTCAAAGGCATAAACGATAAGGATTCCTATAGCGAAACTTTAGGAACAGTTGTGCTTAACCT
>NW_027188993.1:0-43667 GCF_902806685.2 Maniola hyperantus | reverse complement strand
TACCTTGGCCAAAGAATTAGTTTGGCCATCCAAAGGGGTAATGCTGCCAGCATCTTGGGTACAATGCCTCGCTGCGGTGGTCTCGATGAGGTTTTAGATTTAATTTAATTTATTTTAGTTTTAATTTAATATTGTTTTCTTTTTTTTTAGATTTAAGTTTATTAATAGTTTATTTGTTTTCATCTTCAAGTAATTATTAAATAATAAAAAGTTAATACTTATCATACCTAATAAAACTCTACCTATAAATGCGAAAGTGTGTTTGTTTGTTGGTTTGTCCTTCAATCATGTCCCAACGGTGCAATAGATTGACGTGATTTTTTGCATGGGTATAGATAAAGACTTGGAGAGTGACATAGGCTCTTTTTATCCCGGAAAATCAAAAAGTTCCCGTGGGATTTTGAAAAACGTAAATCCACGCGAACGAAGTCGCGGGCATCAGCTAGTCTATACTAGCTTTTATAAAAGAAAAAGGTGACTGACTGATCTATCAAAGCATAGCTCAAACTACTGAACGGATCGGCCTGAAATTTGGCATGCAGATAGCTATTATGACGTAGACATCCACTTAGAACGGATTATTGAAAACTCAACCCCTAAGGGGGTGAAATATTGGTTTGAAATTTGTGTAGTCCACGCAGCCGAAGTCGCAAGCATAAGCTAGTATAAAATATACCTACGGATTTTTTTTGACTAGTTAATTATTTCAACTCTTTCATAATATCTCAACTGTGGCTGTTGCAGGCGAAGAACTCACAAGGGAGATTCATCATCATCATCATCATGATCAATCCATCGCCGGCTCACCACAGAGTACGTACGGGTCTCCTCTCAGAGTGAGAAGGGTTTTGGCCATAGTCTACCACGCTGACCATGTGCGGATTGGTACACTTCACACACCTTTGACAACATTATGGGGAACTCTCAGGCATGCAGGTTTCATCACGATGTTTTCCTTCACCGTTAAAGCAAGTAATATTTTATTACTTAAAAAGCACATAACTCCGAAAAGTTAGAGGTGCGTGCCCGGAATCGAACCCCCGACCTCCGATTAGAAGGTGGACGTCCTAACCACTAGGCTATAGGTCGGGGATTCCATCCCGGGCACGCGCTTCTAACTTTTCGGAGTTTTGTGCTTTTTATCCAATATCACTTGCTTTAACGGTGAAGAAGAAGATCGTGAGAAAACCTGCATGCCTGAGAGTTCTCCATAATATTCTCAAAGGTGTGCGAGTCTACCAATTTGCACATAGCCAGCGTGGTAGATTATAGCCAAAACCCTTATCACTCCGAGAGGAGACCCGTGCTCTGCAGTGAGCCGGCTATGGGTTGATCACGATGATCATGAATTCTTCTCAAGCAGTGGAAGACACTAAAATTCCTGAGCCTCTAGCAGTTGAGAAGCTTTTAAATCCTGTGGGAATTATTTCATTTTTTTCTACCAAAAGTCTATAACAAAACCCGTCTGTTTTTCTATGGTAAAAAAATGTAAACTAAGTTTATATTGCACTTTTATTATCTTTTCCACACAAATATTAAAAACAAATGAACGAGAAATGCAATAAAATATATTATAATTAACTATTGAAAAACACTAACACACACACGGTATAAGATATAAAATGTACATAACATTAAAATTTATGTAAATAGTTAAGATTAAGATAAGGAATAAATAAAGGCTTTGAAATTGAGAATTATCTTTTATTTATTATTGCATCTGTCTTGCACGCCACGAGCGATTAGCAAGGAGTTCTCGGCACCTTTGTCCTTCTTCTAAGCCCTCTGCTCTGCTTTGACGAGGATTCCTTTGCAGCATGCTCATTATCCTATGTTCTTCTCGGATTATGTCATTTGGAAATGACAACGCTGGTAATGTTGTAGTATGTTGTGTAAAACGTGCATGCAACATGCTAAGTATAATGAATCTTCTGGCCACCATCCCTGGGTCATAATCGCTATGAACTAGAAGGCATCTAAATCTTCGTTTTAAACTCCAAATAATACATACACCACTGCACGACTAGCTCTTGATGTAGGGGAGCAAATCCCTTTCTAACATTGCCACAAGTTCCTCCGTGATACTAAATATTCTTACATAATGCGTCTGTCGAGAGCAGACGAAGACCACGTATTTGACAACCTTTTGCACGCCTTTTTATTTCGTATTCCTCTTGTTTAGCTTCTTCTAATAAGAAAAATGTACTTGAGCTAAGCGAGCAGCCATCTGAAGTGAAAAACGATAAATAGTTAACTCAGATATTTTTTTATCATTTAATTATACTTACTATAGAAAATAACAAAATAAAACTCACATTTTCACCTTTCTTTTAAAGTTTTTCTATGTTTACAACGAAATTTAACTCGTGCATCGATGGTGCATCGTAGAGAAAAGCTACACCGGAGACGCTTTTCCGTTTGACACATAGAATCGAAGGCGAGGGCGTACGATGTAGTCGAAGGCGAGCAATTAGAATAGCAAATTCCATACATAAATGTCAAAAACCCGTTTCCTACATCGATCACACTCGCGGGTGAAGCGCTAGTGTCGCAAAGGTGAGTCGAACGCGATTAATAGAATAACAAATGTGCTACATCTAAGGAAACATCCGATGTGCGACCGATGTAAATATTATTTTACCTTAGAGAATCACACTGCTGTTCATTCCCCACCCCACTGCACCGCGCGCCCGCTTCGAATTTTAATTTCCTGGAATCTTCGCGCTACCTACCTACCTACTGCAGCTACTTAGAACGTAGGTATGGGACATAATTAGGTATAATATTATGTATTTTTTGATTTATTAATATTTTTTTATTTAAAATTGTTAACTTTTAGTATCGAATGTAATCAACAAACTTTAATATGTGTTAAATTAACAGGTTAATGAATAAATGAATCACCTCTATTCCAAACGTGCCCAAGACTGAGAAGAGCCCACAGCTAACTCAGCCGGGTATTCTTTTTATTATCACCACTTTACAAAATCATAAATTAAACTTATTAGAACTATCACAAAGCCGAGCAACTCATTCCCAAGCTTGCTTATCATTTAAATAATCCTTTACAATGTAATAGGATTTTTTAATTAGTTTACGTTTTATGAAAACTTTGAACTTATGACAGTCACTTTGAACTTATGACAGTCACTTTTTTTTTAAATTTATTTATGTTTTTATATACGTACAATAAATTTTCAAAAATATATTGATTATGCACTGTCATAATTTTAACTTCTCTAAATTTAGTTCTCAGCGACTCTCGTGGTCCCATACTATATATGGCTCGAACAGCCCTTTTCTGCAGCACAAAAATAGAATTTATATCAGCAGCATTACCCCATAATAATTCCGTGGTGCCATCTGAATCAGGGTTTCTACTGAAAACCAGCGCTGTATGTTTTTGTACTTGTGCAAGACAATATGCATTTATGCTGAGTAGGGACCTTTTTTTTTGGTTGTGCCACACATGACATACTTTATTCCGGCGCTTCTTCTACTTGAGGTTTTTTGACTTTATTACTCAAGTATAAGAGGCGCTGGGATAACCTAACCAGTTGGTAACTGGTAATGTGTGGTACAGCTTTAAAAAATAAACGTTTTTTCTTTTCTTTCTTTTTCTTTTCTAATAATATGCCATATGACATAATGCTGTGAAAGTAACTAAAATATACTAGTCTCGCCGTTTCTATGTCTGTCAACTGGCGAATCTTTTTTACCGCATATGCAGCAGAACTGTCTGTTCGATAAGTTATTTATATGAGAGCCCCATTGAAGTTTCGCATCTAACGTTATTTCCAGAAAAATAGCGGTATCCACTAAATCTTATTTATCATAAAAGTAGCTATGTCCTTCCCCGGGATGCAAGCTATTTTTGTACCAAATTTCATCAAAATTGGTTAAATGGATGAGCTGTGAAAAGCTAGCAGACAGACAGACGGACAGATAGACAGATACACTTTCGCATTTATAATATTAGTATGGATAAAAATAAATAAAATCGGTTTTTGATGTACAAGTAAGGTCCTTTTATATGATATCACACTTGGTTTACTAATCTTACTTGAAAGTTGAAAATACTAACTATTCGTTAATGAACACATTTTTATTTATTTTTCGTGATGTAACCACAAATTCATTGTTTTCAGATTTTTCCCCTTACGTGTGTTATAACTGTTATAAGATCTACCTACCTGCCAAATTTTATCATTCTAGGTCAGTGGGAAGTACCCTACAGGTTTCTTGACAGACACACTGACAGACTGACAGATAGACAGACAGACAGACAACAAACTGATCCTATAAGGGTTCCCTTTTCCTTTTGAGGTACGGAATCCTAATGATCTCTCTTTTTGCACTGCATTTAATCTGAATCCAAGAATTCCCGATCCGAAATAGCCGTAAGCAAGACTGTATCGTCACTTACCACCAGGTGAGATTGTAGTCAAGGGCTAACTTGTATCTGAATAAATAAATAAAAAAGTACTATTTGTACGAAGCGTTGCGTACTTTATTTGTAAGACGGACAGACAGACAGACAACAAACTGATCCTATAAGGGTTCCTTTTTCCTTTTGAGGTACGGAATCCTAATGATCTCTCTTTTTGCACTGCATTTAACCTGAATCCAAGAATTTCCGATCCGAAATAGTCGTAAGCAAGACTGTATCGTCACCTACCACCAGGTGAGATTGCAGTCAAGGGCTAACTTGTATCTGAATCAATATTATTATTATTATTTTATTACTTATAATAAAACTGTAACAGGTGAAATTCTGTACATTGAAGATATTTTGAAATTTTTTTTTCGAGGGCACTCTATAATCGATACTGAACCCAAAACTGGAATTTTTTTCATTTTTGTCTGTCTGTCTGTCTGTCTGTCTGTATCACGGCCGCGCATCACGCTGAAACTACTGAATGGATTCCAATGAAACTTGGTACGATTTGACGTCATACTATGAGGATATAGGATATAGGATACTTTTTATCCCGAAATTCAGCATGGTTCCCTTAGGAGAGGGGTTGAAAGTTAAAATGTATACTGAGCTGTAATTCATTAACGCGTAGTCCGATTTCATTCATTCTTTTTTGTTAGAAACCATACATGTTAAAACTTCAAGTTCCAACTTCTCAACCATCATCATAATAATGACGGGTAGCTTTTGTACTTTTGGATTTCAATCAGCTGTTTTAGGAATAGTTGATGTTGAATTGATATTAAAGGTACGCTTAGAATAAACTATCTCTGGTTTAGGTACCAAGCAACGACTTCATAATTCAACTCGATATCCCAACTCTTCAACCCTGATGATGCAGGGTATTTATTGCACTCCTAAGCCACTGTTGATTGTGAGATAATATTGTAGATGCCAAACATATATACCATTATTGAACTTTAAGTTCCAACTCTTCAATACTGATGCTGCAGGGTACTGCACTCCTATTCTATGGGTTTTAGGAACTGTTGTTGGTGAATTAATATTGTACCATTTACTATTGTACCAAACCACGACTACATGGTTGAACTCCGTTCACAAAAATCCACGCACTCCATCGAAATCCTATTCTATTCCAAACTTATTCGCCAGCGTGACAGGAGTGGAGAAGGCGGATAGGGACGTGTGAGGGGTGCAACGGATCAACGTGATTTTTTCCATCATCATCAGCCTGCGGTCGTCCACTGTTGGACATAGGCTTTCCCTAAAGAGCGCCACCACACCCGGTCCTCAGCCTTCCTCACCTAGCCACTTCCCGCCAGCCTCTGTATATCGTCGGTCCATCGTGCTGGAAGGCGTCCCACACTACGCTTACTTATACCTACGCGGTCTCCACTCAAGAACTTTCCGGCTCCAACGGCCATCACCTCTACGACAGGCATGACCTGCCTTCTTTTATCCTAGAAAATAAAAGAGTTCCCACGGGCTTTTGAAAACCTACATCCACGCGGACGAAGTCGCGGGCGTCAGCTAGTAAATAAATAAAAAAGTACTATTTGTACGAAGCGTTGCGTACTTTATTTGTAAGACGGACAGACAGACAGACAGACAGATAGACGGACAGACAGACAGACGGACAGACCGACAGACGAACAGACGGACAGACGGACGGGCAGACGGACCGATGGACGGACCGACAGACGCATGGACGGACGGACGGACTGACGGACGGACGGACGGACGGACGGATGGACGGACGGACGGACGGACAGACGGACGGACGGACAGACGGACCGACAGACAGACAGACAGAGGGTTCCGTTTTTTCCTTCTGAGGTACGGAACCCTAAAAATACAAAGAAATACCACCAGGTAGGTACCTACCTACCTATATTATCTACACTTCTACACTAATATTATAAAGAGGAAAACTTTGTTTGTTTGTTTGTTTGTTTGTTTGTTTGTTTGTTTGTTTGTTTGTTTGTTTGTACTGAATAGGCTCAAAAACTACTGGACCGATTTTAAAAATTCTTTCACCATTCGAAAGCTACATTATCCACGAGTAACATAGGCTATATTTTATTTTGGAAAAAAATAGGGTTCCGTAAGATATTTGGGTTTTTCGGACACAAGGTGTAAAAAATCAACCAGAAAAGTTACTTATTTTGCGTACGCTGCCTAAACTATAAAAGATAGAACCATAAAATGTTCTAATTAATTGTAGATCTTATAAATATCTACAAAAAAGTCCGCGACACACTATACCCATCTATGTCGAGTGAGGCACAGCAACCATTTTTTTATTTAAAAATCTTGAATTTTTTTTGGACTACATTTAAACGCGTTTATTTTACTCATGCTATTAATCCTTATCAAAATAAATGATTTCATCACTAAGAACAGTTTATGGAGATAATATTTGGTCTTTGAATGATTAAAATTGGACGTTTGGTTTTGAAGTTATGGCGAAATTAAAATATTACGATTTCTGCTGCACGGCCCGTTGTATTATATAAAGAGGTAATGTCGTTAAGTTTGTTTGTAGGGGGTAATCTTTAGAACTACTGAACCGATTTTAAAAATTCTTTCACCAGAAGAAAGCTACATTATTCCTGAGTGACATAGGCTATACGGGATCTTTAAAAACCTAAATCTACGCGGGCGAAGCCGCGGGGATCAGCTAGTTATACATATACAGGTACCTTTTTAGGGTTCCGTACTTTATAAGGAAAAAAGGGACCCTTAGGATCACTTCGTTGTCTGTCTGTCTGTCTGTCTCTCCGTCTGTGTCGTATCTGTCACACAAACCTATAGGATACTTCCCGTTGACCCAGAATCATGAAATTTAGTAGGTACGTAGGTCTTAGAGCACAAGTAAAGGAATAAATCCGAAAACCATAGATTTGTGATTACAACTTACAAAAAAAAATTAAAGTGTGTTAATGAAAAAATAATTAGTATTTTCAATTTTCAATGTATAATAAGTATACCAAGTGGGGTATTATATGAAAGGGCTTTACTGTATTGTGTGTATTCTAAAACACATTTTTATTTATTTTTATGCATAATAGTTTTTGATTTATGGAGCAAAATGTCAAAAAAATACCTGAGTACGGAACCCTTGGTGCGCGAGCAACTCGCACTTGGCCGGTTTTTTAAAATTAGATAAAATAAATAACTAAACAAAGTTACTTACCTATTGTACTAGGACCACACGAGTAGATATCCCTACTAGGACCTCAACAACAAAGTCAGGTCAATAAACCAATGAATAAAATTGGTGTCCAAATTTCAAATTCCAGAGGTCAATGTACAAAATGCAATAAGTATTTGAAGGACTTATTGACTCTGCTCTGCTCAATCTTCTACACATTTGCATAGCCACTGAATAAAAATTAATTTTATAAAATCATTACGACTTTTGTTTTTGAAAACATATTAATAACAACAGTTATCGTCATAGAAACCACAATATTACACGCGCAGCCGCGCGCCGCTGGGCTGGCCCTTCCCTCCGCCACCCGCGCGGTGTCTAATGTTTTGGGGTGAGAAGCATGATGATTTTAGCCGAAATCTAGCGCTTGAAAAGGGTTGAACAGTAGTTTGGGAAAAGTATTTTTGAGAAAAAACTACTGAATTTAGGTTTGCAAAGTAAAGTTATTTCAACTAATGAATAAATAAACTACGTGTAATGATAAATTGTTTTAGGATTTTCATATCCCTAATCTTATTTATTTACGCCCAAAGTTGTCATAGATTTAGTGTTAAAATAGGAATCTTTTGAGGCTCGTAACTTTTAAATCAATTTTTTTTTTTTTTTTAATGTTTTAGATATCATTGAACCTAGATAATGACGAGATAAATCGATATAATTCTTAGTTTTGTGCGTACAATATCGAATATTGTTGTATTTTCCCTCCTACGTTTGTATGAAGAAAGCACCGAACTGAGCTGCCTTAATGTCTAAAGTGAAAGGCCCGCGTTGCGAGTCGCAGCGCGCACATATAGGTAAGTAGTTAGGTACATCTACATAACAGAATCATTGCAATTTCACACATTTTGTTTAGTTTTTGTTTGTTATTGTTGTTACGTTTTTGTTAATTTGTTTTAGTTGTTGTTTCCTTTCTGGGTTAATTAATATGAGTAGGAAAATAATTTATAGTCGTGCCCGTGAGATTACTATTAAAGTACTTAGACAATTATTTTGCAAAAGAGAAGAGGATTCAAAAATATGGATTCAGAATATCACTCAATCGCTTATTAAACCTCCAGTTTTACCATTTGAGTACCGAACCCTAATAAACCATTACAGAAGTCTCCCACCGACAGACCAACTGATGTGCTTACTTATATTAAATCCCTAGTGACCAACAGGTCATTTCTAGTTACTGAGGATCGAGCTCTTAAAAGCTTTTTAAGCTTTATTTTAAACCCTTTCCAAGCTATTAAATTATGAGCTGAAAAGAGAAAAATAATGTTCAAGAAACCACAAGCTTAATCCGTTGTAATCCGCCAAAATACAAAATATTGTATAACGTACAGCGTTCGATATACGTCACCCGCCCTCCTACTACTTAAGAAGGTGAAAAAGCAAGGCGGGAACACCGAAGCAATCAACCGCGACCGCCGAGGCGGACCCTCCAACGGGACCCACTCGCGAGATAAACCCACCCCCCCGGGCCCAACGGGTGTCAACGCGATCCCGCGTACGTCGCCTGCGTCCCATCCTTCGCCTCGTCCACTGTGCGCTCTGCTAGTCAGATTGACACGCGGAGAAACTTGCCCCCGTCAGGTCATTAGCCAACAATATCCCTGAAGAAAAATTATTAACCATGTTACCGGGGTGCACCGGCCCGAATACTGCTCTTCCCCTTAGACGCATCCAAAAGGGACCAGCAGCACCCAGGCACACTGGGAGGTGATCTGGCTGGCACCTCTAGCAGGTAGCCCTAAACTAACCCTATTTTCCTTTGATTTTACGTCACCATAGCATAGCCTAATATTTGACGTATCGTCGATTCAGGATCAAACCGAGAGTTCCCTACTCTAGTTCGTTCTAGTGGTTGTTGTGGTCGTTATTTACCTAGATATCAAATGCGTCGGACTACTGTGTCTCTCTTTATACTGTGGTACATAAACGCAGAGTTCACTTCAAACGTCCTTATTATTTAAAGCCAAAAGGAGTTCTCGCAGTGATAAGTTGTTTCAACTAAGAAAACTTTTTCTCATTACTGTGGAGAAGCAAGGGAAAAGCCTTTGTTTATAGTTCTAGCTTTGTTTCGCGGAAAATGTACGGAACACTACTTTCTCCAGATAGTAAATGTCGCCCTTTGATATAAAACCCGGTTTATGTACCACTTTGAAACGGGAATATCTGAAAAAGAGTTTGTTTAGGACAACATACGATATGGAAAAGGATATCTACGAAACTACGAAAGAAGTGCTAACTTGCTTTTATAAATACATACATACATAGACTGCTAAAATCATAACCCTTTCTTTTGGCTTTGCCGTAGTCGGGTCAAAATATCAGTCAAGTGAGAGTTGGACTTGCACACGAAGGTCTTCTCATCATTGTACAAGAAATAGCACTTTTTTAATTTTCATGGCGCCCATTTAGAATTTAGAATTTTTTATCAGTTAAAGCGGCAATCGAAATACACATTCTGAAAAAAATTCATCTGTATCGATTAAACAGTTCACGAGGTACAGCCCGCTAACGGACGGACATACGGATGGATGGACGGATGGACAGCATGGAACACTGAAAATTTATTGATGACCGCAACTTCTCAAAATTTATAAATTTGCAGCGTGGTTGAAAGACAAACCAAAAAACAAACCTACTTTTGCATTTATCATAAGTCAATTTGCGTATTAGGTATATTTTCTATTTTACTTATGGATAGGTAGATTCATTAAGTTTTATCACTTATTAAGTCAAACGACCGTTATAAGTATCCGTTTTAAAATTTTACATTTTATAATAAGACTAGCTGACCCGCCCCGGCTTCGCTCGGGTGGAATTTAGAAAATCGAGGTGGGGGTTGAATTTCCGAAAATCCTGAAATACATAGGTATTTCTTCATTTGTTGCCGAAAACCCAAATACCAATTTTCATGCAAATAACTTGGAAAAATGACGGACTTTCATACAAACTTCTATCCCCCATTTAACCCACTTAGGGGTTGGGAACGCTCCAGCCTCGACTCTCGTGCACGTAACTCAGAGGTTCTCTGATTTTGTTCAGCAAGGCGTTGTGAACGTTGAGGTGAAGATTCTCCCATACGACGTATTCTTGCTGCCCGTGCTTGAGAACTATGTTTAGAAAGTTGAGACCTGGCTCTCTTAGGCATTTTCAAATGTTTAAGAAAATGTTAATAGCGTGTAATAGTCTAGCTCTGAAAAGAACTGTTGTTTAGCCCTGAAAAGAACTGTTGGTTAGCCCTGAAAAGAACTGTTGGTTAGCCCTGAAAAGAACTTTTGTTTAGCTCTGAGAAGAACTTTTGCGTAGGTGTAGTTTTAAGAACGAAATCTAAAAAAAATCGCACGAAAATTATTAGACTTCGCGCACGACCGCTGCGTAGAGAGCCGACCTCGCGACTGAGCCGCGCGGGTACCTTACTCATAGATCTAAACTCCCCTCCCGCACGCGCACCCCCGCCTTGGTGACGCCCACTTCGCAACGGGCCGTGCAGCAGAAATCGTAATATTTTAATTTCGCCATAACTTCAAAAACGTCCAATTTTAATCATTCAAAGACCAAATATTATCTCCATAAACTGTTCTTAGTGATGAAATCATTTATTTTGATAAGGATTAATAGCATGAGTAAAATAAACGCGTTTAAATGTAGTCCAAAAAAAATTCAAGATTTTTAAATAAAAAAATGGTTGCTGTGCCTCACTCGACATAGATGGGTATAGTGTGTCGCGGACTTTTTTGTAGATATTTATAAGATCTACAATTAATTAGAACATTTTATGGTTCTATCTTTTATAGTTTAGGCAGCGTACGCAAAATAAGTAACTTTTCTGGTTGATTTTTTACACCTTGTGTCCGAAAAACCCAAATATCTTACGGAACCCTATTTTTTTCCAAAATAAAATATAGCCTATGTTACTCGTGGATAATGTAGCTTTCGAATGGTGAAAGAATTTTTAAAATCGGTCCAGTAGTTTTTGAGCCTATTCAGTACAAACAAACAAACATACAAACAAAGTTTTCCTCTTTATAATATTAGTGTAGATAGTGTAGAAGTGTAGATAGGATAACTTGGGAAAACTCTTCATTAGGTATTGTACAATAGGCGATGAATCTTCGTGCTTGAGACATCTAGGAAAATTAAGTCTAGGTGTTATTAAAAAACTTACTAACAAGTAGTTTCCCTTGTATAACTTTTAGGTACCTGCAATAAAAATTGTAAAGAATTATCATTTTATACCTTTATCTATAGGTACCCAATCTAAATGTATAAAAGGAAAAGGTGATTGAGTGACTGACTTACTGATTGACTGATCTGATAGATCAGTCAATCAGTCAGTCTACAGCTCAAACTACTGGACGGATCGGGCTGGAATTTGGCATGCAGATAGCTATTATAACGTACGCATCCGCTAAGAAAGGATTTTTGAAAATTCGACCCCTAAGAGGGTGATTTATTGGTGAGGGAGATATTTGTATTTGAACAAAAAAAGCTTTGCTAACGTTGGGGCCAATGCTAATTTCCCAATCCACACGTTGCTTGGGCGAACAGTGTTGGGGCAAGAGTTGGGGCCAACGTGTGGAGCCGGCGTAACGTTTTACCAAATTCCGTAAAAATTAATAGGTAAAACAGGTGGGCTGTAAAAAGGTAAGAGACAGACGCACTTTGTCATCTATATCATCATCACCCGCGTGAATTTAGGTTTTAAAAAATTCCGTGTGAATTTCTGATTTCCCAGGACAAAAAGTAGCCTATCCGTAATAGCCCGTTCCCGGGAAGCAAGGTATCTCTGTACCAAATTTCGTAATAACAATTAAACGGGTTTTTTAGAAATACCGTGGGATCATTACGATTTTGGAATGCAATTCCGAACAGCATCAGGATGAGGAGTTGGGTCCTCGAGTTCTGGTAAAAAAAAGGTAATTTTGTCCTCGCCAAGCCGTGGCAGGGAGCACATCAATGTATTGTACTTAAAGTCTACACGAATAAAAAAGGTAGGCAGGTCGACTCGTAAGATGTACTCTAAAAATCTTCTTTCTTGCTTTAATTCGATTACCACAACAACTTGAGCATAGCTAAAGTACAAATCTGTCTATGAGAATTTCTCTACGGTCGCTATTTACATGTTCTACGTAGCGGACCGCTACGTAGAATAACAATTACTTACGAATCTTCCGTTGATCGAACAATCTTTTCATTTCATTCGAAATTGAAATGCCGCTATCAAGGGTCACCCGCATCACCCGTGACTAGCGGGTGTGCAGGGCGTCCCCTCACCTCATACCCTGATTGTCATTTCAACCTGTCGCGAACTAAGTATACGTGAACCGTATACATCAAAAATCTGTTCTTTGTACACTGCCTACAGTTTAATAAATTATTTTGCAATTTTCATTCCAGATATGCCCGCATTGCGACGAAATATACCTATTGTTTCCGCCTGGATCCAGCGGCTCCCTGCGACTCGTCTGATGTCGTCCGTCCACCTAGTGGGGGTCTTCCAACGCTGCGTCTTCCGGTGCGAGGTCGCCATTCTAGCACCTTGGGACCCCAACGTCTATCGGTTGTACGAACTATGTGCCCTTCATTGCCACTTCAGCTTTGCAACCCGTTGAGCTATGTCGGTTACTCTAGTTCTCCTACGGATCTCCTCATTTCTGATTTGATCACGTAAAGAAACTCCAAGCATAGCTCTCTCCATCGCCCGCTGAGTGCCTCTGAGCTTCTGTTTGAAATTATTGTAACCAAGTGAAATGTGTAATAAACATTTAAACCTAATATAAATAAAAACCGGCCAACTGCGAGTCAGAGCCGCGCACCGAGGGTTCCGTACTCAGGTAGTTTTTTCGACATCTTGCATGATAAATCAAAAACTATTATGCATAAAAATCTGTTTTAGAATGTAGGGGAAAGCAGGTAGGATTCGTACACTTTTTACTCTAGGTCATGTAAAAACAAAACTAATAAATATTTCAAAATAATTTTAACGCTGCTGGATTACCTAGTTATCTGGCTTTAATTATAGTGTAGTTAAGTGTTGATGCAAAGTAAGATGACAAAGCTATGATGAATTTCCCAAAAAATGGAAATCGTACGAAAGCACCCCACACGCGAGGTAGCTTCGTACATCGACTAGGGTACATTCGTACATAGTGGGGAGCTTTCGTACACAGGAATTTAAAAGGCTATTTTATATGAAATTAAACATTTATTGATATCAAAATTAACACAGAATCAACCTTAAATATAGTAATAATTAACAATATGGTGTTTACAAACAATTTATTACTATTTAAGTCATTCATTAATCAACATTCTAATTTACCGTTATAGTAACTCGCGTTTCATCTCTTTAGCCTTCTGTTTTCTCTCTTGTTCTCCTTTTTTCATCTTTTTTGCTCTTTCCTTTTCTATCAGTCTATTTTTTTCGGGATTATATGTTATATCCTTAATTTTTCTAATACTTTTCCTTTCTTTGTGTCTTTTTAGGTGCATTCTTATTCACTTTAGGCTAAGGTAAAAGGTTGCATAATTTCTGGCGTCATCATCCCACAGTTGATGTAGATGGTGATGGAGGTGGCAATCTTGATGATAGATCTTGTTGAGTAAGAGCTATTTTTTTGGGAGTTGAATTGGGATAGCGCCTATGTCAAAAATAAACGATTTCTTAGTAATTATTATTAAACAGAGGGTCTTCCAAATTTCGTGAAATCCACGTCCATTGTAAGTTTTAACCATTCAAAACTGATTCTAAAGTTGTTGATTTAAATATAAAGAGTAGGTACGTCAAATGTTTATGACGTCATATCTATGTATATCTTTTATACAAGCTGCCATAGGTACTAAGCCGTTTGCGTTTTGACGTTTGATAAGAAGTCGCTAATTTGACTTATAGCGCAGCTCACGACAGGCATGAAACTTCGAAGTAAGAAAACATCGAGGTTTCACCCACACTGGCAGGCGTCAAATGTCGCCTATATTTGACGCTCGGTAGGCTATGAAACTACTAGGTATTTTTGATTTAACGACACCCCTAGCCTAATATTTAGCAGATGTCGATTTCAGGATCAAACCGAAAGTTTCTTCACTCTAGTTCTACTCTGCTAGTCTAGGCACCACCACTATTTGTTGCATGTTATCATCTGGGAGTGGTTTAGAATTGGAATCCCATAACCCAGTTAGTGCAAAAACCGGGTCCGCTGTCACCGGGTGCATTTTATTGACTTAATTTCGCTGAAGTTGCTTGGGGAAAGTTTCTATTAGGGCCAGAGCAGACACGATGATTTTAGCATCAGCGATCGGCGATTTAGTCGCTTTTCGGAAGCTCGATGCCAAGATAGTTCGCTGCACTCTGCACCTACAAACTTCAGTTGCAGCAATCATTTTATTTATTTCTAGATGATGCCTGCGACTTCATTCGCGTGTATTTAGGTTTCCAAAAATCCAGTGGGAACTCTTATATTTTCCGGTATAAAAAGTAGCCCATGCCAATTTCTAGGTTTATAACTAGAACCATGTAAAAATCACATTGATCCCTTGCCCTGTGGTGACGTGATTGAAGGACAAACCAACAAACCTAGGAACAACATACCAATAAACCTACAAACAAACATACTTTCGCATTTACCTCAACTTCGGCCGCATGGATTTTTTAATTTCTATACCAAATAGATGATGCCTGCAACTCCATCTACGTGAAGTGAGGTTTTTTTAAAAATCCCTTGGGAACTCTATGATTTTCCTGAACAAAAAGTAGCCTACGTCCAAGGTATCTTTGCACCCGTCTTAATCGGTTTTATGGATGAGCCGTGAAAAGCTAGCAGAAAGAAACTTTTGAATTTATCATTTTTTTTATTCAGATACAAGTTAGCCATTGACTGCAGTCTCACCTGGTGGTAAGTGATGATGCAATCTAAGATGGATGCGGGCTAACCTGGAAGGGGTATGTCAGTTTTTATTCAACCCATACCCCTTTTGGTTTCTACACCGTATCGTACCGGAACGCTAAATCGCTTGGCGGTACAGCTTTTTCGCTACAACTAGCCACGGCCGAAGCCTCCCACCAGACCAGAAAATTCCAAACCCCTGCCGGAAATCGAACCCGGGACCTCCCCCTGAAAAGACCACGGCATTTGCCACTGCGCCAAGGAGGTATCAGTATAAGTAGAATGGATGGATGTCAATACAGCGATTGAACGCAGAAAGTAGTCTAAAGACGATGCAACATCGGTGCAGTCACGAGATCGCCGATCGCTGATTCTGAAAGCATCGTGTCTGCTACGGCCCTTAATTTCGCTGGCGTTGCTTGGGGAAGTTTCTATTAAATCCCATTTCAAGTTGAAGATTAATGTACAAATATTATCCTGAAACTTTGTGGATGCGGGAAATGTGGAGGTTTATAAATTGACTCGTGGATATCATTGCTGATTTGTGAGTTTGAGATGTGGAGTGCGTTTAGGATTAAAAAGCAGAGTGGCCTAAGCGTAGCGTCAAATGTAGGTGAAATGACGCCTGCCAGTGACATCGAAACCTCGAGTGTTGTTATAAGTTTCTTAAGAGCTGGTTCCCACTTGTCGGTTGTCGGGCCCGGATTTTAGTCAGATTTTTCAGCGGCAGAATATTTTATATGAAGTCACACACTTGTCTGAAACCGATTTTGTGCCAAAATGTTCTCCCACTGGAACATTCGATTAAAATCCGGGCTAGACAGCCAACAAGTGGGAACAGGCTTCAACTGTCGTGAACTGTGTTAAAAAGTCTAAAAAGCACGACAGCAGACGACTGCAAGTTGTAAGTACGATACGATTGGAACTACACATTTTCATAAATTTTTGTGCTTGGTAGCATTCAAAAACGTTATAATTTCAAAGCTGAACGGCTGAAAGTTGTTTAAAAAAATAATGGATATTTAGAAAAAACGGGCCAAGTGCGAGTCAGACTCGCGCACTGAGGGTTCCGTACTTCAATCGTATTTTATCGACATTTTGCACGATAAATCAAAAACTATTATGCCTAAAAATAAATAAAAATCTGTTTTAGAATGTACAAGCAAAGCTCTTTCATAGTTATTATACCCCATTTGGTATAGTAGTCTTACTTTGAAAGTTGAAAATAGCAATATTTGTTCATGAACATATTTTAATTTTTTTTTTGTGATGTAACCACAAACTCACGGTTTTTAGATTTTTTCCCCTCATGTCTGCTATAAGACCTACCTTCCTGCCAAATTTCATGATTCTAGGTCAATGGGAAGTACTCTATAGGTTGCTATCAATACGAGTAATTTATTACCTATTTTGAACAAATCATTTGACTTCGACTTTGACTTGACAGACCGACAGACAGACAGGCAACAAAGTGATCCTATAAGGGTTCCGTTTTTCCTTTTCAGGTACGGAACCTTAAAAATGGGAAACGTTATAAAGAGAGATGTAAAAATACTAGGCACCATTTCAAGTCCATTATTTAACTCTTCTTAAATTTCTTCTTAAGTGCGCTAAAATTTTAAACTGCAACTGCAGCTATTATAAAGACGGAAGGACGGATATTTTAATTCGTTTTATGTATTAAAATCCCAAGTTCATTAGTCGAGAGCTTGAGACTGTTACAAAAGATATTCATCAAGCAAGCCCAGGATTTATATTTCTGCTTGAAATCGGATGGGTTTTAAGGGTTAGGCATACGAGACGCGCCACGGCAGCGACGTGCTAGTAACAACTCGACTTAGAGAAGTTTTTACGACTTTTAGAAGCCATAAATTAAAAACTATAAATATGGATCTTTGAATATGTTTTATAAGACGATTGGATTGGATCTTTCAAAGAAAAAAATCCGAAAACTGTTCCAAATATCAGAGTTTTAATCAGAAACGGTGACTCATACCATTTTTTATTATGTAGATGATTCTAATTTCCAAAAACTTCATAAAATTATTGAAAATTGGATGTTCATCATCATTTAGTTTACTTATGTGTTTATTATTGTTTACGGTTTAAAGTTATTTTTCAAATTGTCATTGCTAGGAATTGAATCCAGTTGGTACCTCCCATTTATAAGACCATAACGTTCAGCCCATTTTTTTCGTGAGGAAATCCTCGTGGATATCAACGCACCCAGGGAGGCACGGAGGTTATGTCGGACTTTTACCGACTAAAACCCCACGGTGTCCCATGCATCGTTTGGTGGCTGGGCTACGGGGCCAAACAGTTCACGCAACCCAGCCAGCGGCGCCTGCTGAGAAACCTCCTCAGGGGACCAATATAGTCCCTACACACCGTCTGAGGTGCATCAGGAACACAAAAGTGCGCCTCACGACTCGAGGATTGGTTTCTTTTCGGACGATAGACCCACCTCTGCATCAACATCGTCAAAAACCGTGACTTAAAATAAAATAAGCCTGCCGCCTCGCTTTACGTATCCCCTAGTCTTTGTAACTTTAATTTTATTTTATTGGAGTAACCTCGAGAAGTTTCAAGCGAATCTCATTCGAAGTAAGTAATAAGATTAATGTAGGTAGAAAATATTTTTCTCGCAACTTTTAGTAATAGGGAATACGATGAGTTCAATTCAAATATCATATCTATGAGTATTTTATTCCAATTGCTTTTATATTAACTCGTGGAATATTTTGATTTAGGTTTGTTGAAGTTGTTTTTTTATAGATAACTAGGTGATGCCCGCGACTTTGTTTGCGTGGATTTAGGTTTTTAATCCGTCGGAACTCTTTTCTTTTACGGGATAAAAAGTAGCCTATGGCCTTCCCCGGGATGTAAGCTAACTCTATACCAAAGCTAGTCAGCTAGTTGTTATCACAAACATAACACCTAATGACTCATCTTCGTTTACCCTTTGTAATCAATCAATACTTATAATAAAACTGTAACAGGTCAAATTCTGTACATTGAAGATATTTTGAATTTTTTCAATACTTATAATAAAACTGTAACAGGTCAAATTCTGTACATTGAAGATATTTTGAATTTTTTTTTTCAAGGGCACTCTATAATCGATACTGAACCCAAAACTGTAATTTTTTTCATTTTTGTCTGTCTGTCTGTCTATCTGTCTGTCTGTCTGTCTGTCTGTATCACGGCCGCGCATCACGCTGAAACTACTGAATGGATTCCAATGAAACTTGGTACGATTTGAGGTCATACTATGAGGAAGAATATAGGATACTTTTTATCCCGAAATTCAGCATGGTTCCCGTAGGAGAGGTGACGAAAGTTAAAATGTATACTGAGTTGTAATTCATTAACGCGTAGTCCGATTTCATTCATTCTTTTTTTGTTAGAAAGGGGATATTTTAAAGATTGTAGGTACCAAGCAACGACAACAATCCCTAAAAATCAAAGAGTTCCCACGGGATTTAAAAAAACGTAAATCCACGCGGACGAAGTCGCAGGAATCAGCTATAACTAATAAGCATCAATAGAGCTGTGTCCGTCACTCATTAATCTATTTAATATAAATAGTCCTACTCGCATAACTCTGTGAGTATGTCCACAGTCCACACATAAGCGCAATCAACGATACGTAACTACCTACCCCCAACTTTTCCAGCTAGAAAATTGTATACCTATGTATGTACAAACTTATCAAGCTAAATGTGGGTAGGAGGTAATACTATAAACATATACCTACCAAAAGTGAATTTAAATTTTAATCAATTTATAATAACCTAACTACAATATTAACTTGATTAGGGCTTAATAATTGCTATTGCGACCACTCAATCAAAATGGCGATCTAAACACAAAAAGCATTTAATAGTCGTTCCAGTCTCCGGTTAGAACGAAACTAGTTTTAAAACCACCAACCACCCGTATTTATACAATCGACTCAAGATGGCTGCCTCGCCACGCAATAGATCACGCGAATTCATTTCAAAAGGTGGGAAATATAAATTCGATAACATTACCTACGATTATTCCACAGAGCGTCGAACACTTGTTGCCATTCTCTTCACTTTGATTGGTAGTAAAGAAGAATAATTTAGTTTTGTGATACAGAATGTTCATTTTTGGGTAATTCATACAAAGGTGGGTCCATGAGACCGGACACGCGAGTTTCGGAAGGTTAACAATTATAATAACTACCTAGATACAACGATATGCACCATTGTGTAGTAAGAAAAGATTTTACTGACGATAATGTTGCTTTGAAACTAATTTTGCGTACCAATCTCAAAAACTGTACAAATGAATATAGGACATAATGAGCAAAGTTTGACGTGTCAAAATTGCGTGAACATATTTTGATTTGGGTGGGATGTGTAAACAATTATGTTTTTAATTGTTAACACGTGAGTCGAGTAAAATGTAAAGTTACACGTACGGCTGTTGGCGCCTTGTACCTACTTGTTTGCAAAACTTTATTATTTGTTAGGTTTGATGTTTATGAGGAACTAGCTGATGTTCTCCACTTCGTACGCGTGGATTTAGGTTTTTAAAATCGCATAGGAACTCTTTGATTTTCCGGGATAAAAAGTAGCCTATTTCACTCTCCAGGTCTTAAACTATACCCATTCAAAAAGTCACGTCGATCCGTTGCTCCGTTGCAACGTGAGTAAAGGACATACCAACAAACCAATAAACCAACAAACAAACACACTTTCGCATTTATAATAATATGTTAAAGAATAACTAAAAATTAGTTATTCAGCACAAAGTCGCATAACAATGGAATTCATCAGTGCACCACTAATCAAATACACCTCGAGCGTCAAGAGACAGGTTTGCTGACGGGGCAAATGAGCTCTCCTCTGAGTTACAATCTGCAGAGTAGTGATGTCACAGAAGCGGTAGATATATAAGTTGTGTAGATGTATAAGTTAGAGCCTCAAAAGCTCAACCGGTAAAGGAATGGACTGAAAACCGAAAGGTCCACGGTTCAAACCCCGCCCGTTGCACTATTGTCGTACCTACTCCTAGCACAAGCCTGACGCTTAGTTGGAGAGAAAAGGGGAGTATTAGTCATTTAACATGGCTAATATTAAAAAAAGTGTTATAACGGCTAATCGGACGCATTTTCTGAAAACCAATCCGGAATCAAGTCAAAATTTTATGAACAAATTGATTTTAGCTGCACAATAATTAACGCTGAAATGAAATGTCGCATCGCAAAGAAATACCTATCCTGAAATATTCCTGGATTTTTTTTGCAGTGCGCAATTTTATTTTACTCCAATCGACCAGCTGGTAATCAAATTGTTCTTAATATAATATCATTTCCAACTTTCCAAGTGCCGTGATAGCCTAGTTGTTAGACGTAAATACATTTTAGCTGGAGTAAGATGCTGTAAGATGTAAATAGGGTCTTGGACTGTACCTACCTATCTTACCAATGTTACTTATAGTAAGAAAGGATTTTTCGAAATTCCACCCCTAAGTGTGTTAAATGGGGGGTTTGAAATTTATGTAGTCCACGCGTACGAAGTCGTGAACATAAGCTTGTGATCCATGAGTGTGTGAAGTCTGCCAATCCGTAGTTAGCCAGCGCTACCGTGGTGGATTATAACCTAAACCCTTCTCATTCGGATGATTCGGCTACATGTTAACGGGAAACGCCGTTAATAAACGCGTTAATGGCCGCTAACCGTAAGAGTAGCCACGACAAAACGCGATAATTTTGCAACGGCATGCACGTTAGGCGATGTCAACTCCAATTCAGTTGGAATTAGACGTTAACCGTTCAAGTGTGGCCACTCAGTTTAACGCGTTGATTAAATTATCGGCGGAATTATCGCGTTGATTAAGGCGTTGTTAGGCATTGACGTTAACCTTAATGCGCCCCGAGCATGAGAGGAGACTAGTACTCAGTAGTGTGCCGGCGGTGTGTTGAGATGACGACATTTAAGTCAAGTTACTATACTTTCGTGACACGTACAAAAGTAGCCGTTATAACAATTTCATTGGCAAGGCAATTCTTTTGGCACACATTCGGCCATGACGCATCATTGCTTCGTATTGCTTGAGCTTTCTACTGGTGAAAGAATTTTTAAAATCGGTTCAGTAGTTCTAAAGATTACCCCCTACAAACAAACTTAACGACATTACCTCTTTATATAATACAACGGGCCGTGCAGCAGAAATCGTAATATTTTAATTTCGCCATAACTTCAAAACCAAACGTCCAATTTTAATCATTCAAAGACCAAATATTATCTCCATAAACTGTTCTTAGTGATGAAATCATTTATTTTGATAAGGATTAATAGCATGAGTAAAATAAACGCGTTTAAATGTAGTCCAAAAAAAATTCAAGATTTTTAAATAAAAAAATGGTTGCTGTGCCTCACTCGACATAGATGGGTATAGTGTGTCGCGGACTTTTTTGTGGATATTTATAAGATCTACAATTAATTAGAACATTTTATGGTTCTATCTTTTATAGTTTAGGCAGCGTACGCAAAATAAGTAACTTTTCTGGTTGATTTTTTACACCTTGTGTCCGAAAAACCCAAATATCTTACGGAACCCTATTTTTTTCCAAAATAAAATATAGCCTATGTTACTCGTGGATAATGTAGCTTTCGAATGGTGAAAGAATTTTTAAAATCGGTCCAGTAGTTTTTGAGCCTATTCAGTACAAACAAACAAACAAACAAACAAACAAACAAACAAAGTTTTCCTCTTTATAATATTAGTGTAGAAGTGTAGATTGCCGCTATAACAACAAATATTGAAAATGTCAAAATGGCGACGATGAAAATTAAAAAAATAATTAAAAAGTGTTTTTCTTGTACGACGGTACGGAACTCTTCGTAAGCGAGTCCCACTCGCACTTGGTCAATTTCTTATTCTTTTCACAAGTGTTTGGCAAATTGAATTATTTTTTAGATTAGTATCTGGTATTACGCTCGAATTATGAACAAAAGGCTTTGTTAAATCGTAAAATAGAGTTGTTAATAGTGTTAAGACTTTCGCCTTTTTGACCAATTTGAAAATGAATTCTTTTTTTTTGATCCACGAAGACATTCTAAGATTTTAAGCTGATTTTTTCCAGGACTACGATCTTCAACAAATAACGATATTATTATAAGAGAGGAATCTTTCTCTTTTTTAATCAATCACTGGAGCTAAAATTTGTGGCTATAACAAAGCATTGTCTAGAAAGCGTGGGCTAGAAAATAAAAAAAAGCTAAAAAGAAAAAGAAGATATTTTTCTTCCCACTGAAACTGAAAAACTGTTACAAATTAAGCAAGACTTGGTATTAGTAAGTGATCATAAATTAGGATTGCCCACATGCGTATATAATATTATATTAATTGCTTGTGTAACTAATTTGAAAGTTGTTTGAAGCTTTTTTTTCAGTAATATCTAAATATATAAAAGGAAAGGGTGACTGACTGACTGACTGACTGACTGACTGATCTATCAACGCACAGCTCAAACTACTGGACGGATCGGGCTGAAATTTGGCATGCAGATAGCTATTATGACGTAGGCATCCGCTAAGAAAGGATTTTTGAAAATTCAACCTCTAAGGGGGTGAAATAGGGGTTTGAAATTTGTGTATAAGCTAGTTGCTTGATAAAAACCGATCCCCGTGCGTCCCCGTCCCCCCGATTGCCATCTCGACCTGTCGCGTATTACGAGTATATATGATTGATCTGCCTAAGTGAAACAAAGCGGAGATAGGGGTATGAGTAGAGTTTTTTTTTAAAGAATATTAGCCAAGTTTATTGTTGACTAATATTCCCCTTTCCACTCCAATTAAGCGTAAAGCTTGTGGCAGGAGACAGGAGTAGGTACGACAAGAGTGCAACCTGTCTGTCTGTCTGTCTGTCTGCTAGCTTTTCATGGCTCAACCGTTTAATCGATTTTGACGAAATTTGGTACAGGGGTAGCTTGCATCCCGGGGAAGGACATAGGCTACTTTTATCCCGGAAAATTGAAGAGTTCCTACAGGATTTTTAAAAACCTAAATCCACGCAGACGAAGTCGCGGCTATCATCTAGTATCCTATATACCTAAGGTATCAAATTATATTATTATCCAATAAGGAATGCTGTTATTATTTTTTAATTAGGTAATTGTAGGCGGTAGGCCGGTGTGAATCCAGGGCATAATTTTGAATATACTTTTCAGTACACGCTGCCATACGCAAGGAAGACGGAAGGGAATATACCACTCATCCACGCCACACTGCATCAGCCCAACTTATATTACTGGAAAAAGAAAAAGCAAAAAACATTGCAGGTAAGTTTATGTCTGACTGTTTTTTATGACTGACTGACTGGGACGGGGACGCACGGGGATCGGTTTTTATCAAGCAACTAGCTTATGCTCGCGACTTCGTCCGCGTGGACTACATAAACCCCTATTTCACCCCCTTAGGGGTTGAGTTTTCAAAAATCCTTTCTCAGCGGATGCCTTACGTCATAATAGCTATCTGCAAGTCAAATGTCAGCCCGATACATCCAGTAGTTTGAGATGTGTGTTGATAGATCTGTCAGTCGGTCACCTTTTCCTTTTATATATTTAGATGAAGTCATTACCACTTCCAGCTTGGTTTGGCCGGTGTCCGCATTTCTGATGTTTTCCGTGAGGCTCCTGCTCGCACTCCTCGAGTCTTTTCCGTCGTCTCGGCTTCTGTCTGCTTTTGTATCCTTTGTCTCTTCTATTTTCACCTGAATTCAAAACAAAAGTGGGTACTACACGTATAAAGTATAATAGTACACGATAGTTCGAGACGGCAATCGGGGTAGGTAAGACCCGCGCGGGGGCATGGCCCCCACGCCAACCCAGTGCAGGATAGTGCGGATGACGTGCGGGTGTGCGGGGCGTGATCTCGCCTCTTACCCCGATTGCCATCACGGGAGAGATGGCCAATACATAAAAAATCGACAATTAGACAGTAAATGGCACTAATATCAGTTTAGTACGCTTCCTTTCGCGACCGGCGACAGGTGTCCGTGAGTTTTTGTCAAAAAAGTACATGAAAATGTAAGTAAATTCCACTTTTTTTGTTTGATTAAACATGTCATGTCATATTACTTATAAGGCAAGGGGTTATCATAATATTATACATGGTGGCAAAAAGATTTTACAATATTTGCATGTTTTAGCACAGTTATTGTAAAGTAATTAAGTTTCCACGCATTTTAACCAATAAATTATAAATCATAGTTGCGTGTTTCTTTTTTTAATTCATATGGCCATCTCTCCCGGACAATCGGGATAGATGGCCTATTGTTAGAAAACGCAAAGCCATTCGGAGGATCTCAGACACTATTTCGGATCGGGAATTCTTGGATTCAGATTAAATGCAGTGCAAAAAGAGCCAAAGGCTTATATATTTTGTCAAATTATTATCATTATCTCATACACGTTATCTCAAGACCCGTCACCGTCGGGAATGTCAGCATCGAAGTTGTTCAAGAATATAACTACCTCGGCCAGATCATACAACTCGGTAGAAACAACTTCGACAAGGAAGCTGACAGAAGAATTCAGCTGGGCTGGGCAGCATTTTCAACGCTACGACAGGTCTTCGAATCGTCGATACCGCAAAGCCTTAAGACTAAGGTCTTCAACGAGTGTGTCCTACCTGTGATGACGTATGAAGCGGAAACGTGGACACTGACAGTTGGTCTCGTCCACAAACTAAAAGTCGCTCAGCGTGCTATGGAGCGAGCTATGTTGGGTATCACTCTCAGGGATAAAATCCGGAACGAGGAAATTCGCAGAAGAACAAAAGCGACCGACATAGCTCAAAGGATTAGCGCGCTATTAGGATTAGGACGACCTCCCGCCCGCTGGGCCGACGACCTGAAGAAGGTGGTGGGGAGCGCTTGGATGAGGAAGGCGGAGGACCGTGTTTGGTGGCGCGCTCTTGGAAAGGCCTATGTCCAGCAGTGGACGCAAACAGGCTGATGGATTGGATTGGATTGGATTGGAAATTATTATCATTAGGATTCCGTACCTCAAAAGGAAAAAGGAACCCTTATAGGATCAGTTTGTTGTCTGTCTGTCTGTCTATCTGTCAGTCTGTCAGTGTGTCTGTCAAGATACCTGTACGGTACTTCCCATTGACCTAGAATGATAAAATTTAGCAGGTAGGTAGATCTTATAACACACGTAAGGGGAAAAATCTGAAAACAATGAATTTGTGGTTACATCACAAAAAATAAATAAAAATGTGTTCATTAACAAATAGATACCGCTATTTTTCTGGAAAAAACGTTAGTTGCCAAACTTCAATGGGGCTCTCATATAAATAACTTATCGAACAGACAGTTCTGCTGCATATGCGGTAAAAAAGATTCGCCAGTTGACAGACATAGAGGGTGTATTACGGAACCCTCATTGCGCGAGCCTGACTCGTACTTGGCCGGTTTTTATTTATATTATAGATTTATTTTTATTTTTCATGTACCGAAATTGTAGTTACACGAGCTTCTGCCCGCGGCTTCGCCCGCGTGGCCTACAGGAAACAAATGGCATTTTTTTTTCAGAAACAAACATCATAACATTAGGACGCACACTCTGAACAGCACCGAATAACACATATAACCTTCCAACCCCCATTTCACTCCTTTAGGGGGGGAATTTTCTCATAGTCATTTCTAAGCTGACACCTAACCTCAAGAAAATACCTACCTAAATACACCATAGGATATACACTCGTTCAACTAGACTACAACCATTAAATATTACAAAATACCATGTTGGATTCTGCATACAACTACTGGTCAATAATAATAAAGTGAATAACTCAAATCGTACCTATCATACCTGAGAGAAATTTCTAGTTATCAAGTAATTTTCTCTGACGAAACCGGTTATCGTGGTATATTAAAGGAAATCTTATCCGATTAAAACGTGGTTTTTCACAATTCAAGTCACGATAGTACAAATCATTATTTGTTAGTAATGCAATTCGAAGATTGTTAGATATTAGGTACCCATTGTTCGGATCGGGCCAAGTTGGAAGATATTTTATGAAGTACTCGGGCTATATGAGTTTGAAACTGTTTCGTTGGTCGAAATGATGCTATTTATCGCAATATATAAATTGGTAATAACAGTCTTGCTAGACCCGTTGTTTACAATTTACGAACTTGTTATGGAATTCCGTTAAAGTATTTTCTCTATTTCTTTGATTTTAATGTTACATTCTCAAAAATAAAAATAATCGGAACATTTACAGATTCACCTCAGTGTGTGTGTCTGTCACAGATATTTTATCCAGAAACTATTGCAGTATTGCTACTGATGCTGAAGTTATCATCAAATCACTACATGCAAGTTAATTCATTAAAAATTTAAAAAACCCTCTGACTCAAAAAACCCTCTAAAATCTATTGCCCTTTGTAACATCTAGATCCAAGCGCGCGTCGCGTCACTCGCCGCGTCGGTGGACGGCCGAACACATTTTGCTCTATTTGCCACTAACTAAACTTATTAGAACTACTTAATGCCTTAGTTAGTTCCTTAGTTTCATGCATTAATCTATCTTACGAAGTCTAATGTCCTGTAGCAGACAGAGACACATATTCACACGTTAAACTTGTAGCACTCCTCTTTAGCCTCGGGTGTTAAAAACGAACTCATCCGTAATAAATCATGGACTGTTTTTTCAGTTTCAACATTAATATAATATTATTAGAAACTGGAAGAAAACTCCACGATACCTTACTAAGTGCCTTCAGTAGGTACTTACATGTTTTGCATAAAGTAACAATAGAGAAGTCTATACAATAGTCTAAAATCATGCCCCGAAAGCTGCAAATGGGAAGTATGATCAAAATGACCTCACGATGCTGGAAAAGAGGAGCCGTCCGCGGTCGTATAGGTACTGATCCCGATGCGAGATATTGCGGTCTAAGGAGATAACAAACTAAAGTACAGCCGAGTAGCACGCGGCGAATTTTTCATACTATTTGAAATTCGAAGATTCTGATGTCATCAGACACTTCTAGTGCCAAAAACGCGTTGCACGGAGATCTTATTATGCGATCAGCTTAGTAAAATGTAGTATCGACATCGAGCCGTAACATCAAAGTTACGATAGTAAAGTGGATTAGTGGAGTACATCATCTCTGGCATGTTAAAATCAAGATGATTAAAATTTCTAGTCACAATTCTTCCGATTCCATACCAGTTAAGTTCTGAGTCACTTGTCAAATATTCTGCAAAGCCAATCGGCACCGGCCTAATGAATCATGCAACACGGAACGTGACAGCAAGGCGAAATGCTTGTTGCGAATTGCTTTAACGAAATATTAAGACCTATAGTGGAAATATGTATCAATTATTTTCTTGTTAATGGGACACGATGTATTTCAATATAGAGTCAAAATTGCGGTGGTAAGTATAAATCCATACTAATATTATTATAAATGCGAAAGTGTGTCTGTCCGTCTGTCTGTCTGTTAGCTTTTCACCGCTTAACCGTTCAACCGATTTTGACGAAATTTGGTACAGAGGTAGCTTGCAACCCGGGGAAGGACATAGGCTACTTTTTATACCGGAAAAAGAGTTCCCACAGGATTTTTAAAAACCTAAATCCACGCATACGAAGTCGCGGGCATCAGCTAGTAATTTAATATTTTGTCATATTACTTACAAAGTTCACATAGACGGGTTAACTGAATCATATACCTACCTACATAAAAGTCAAGTATGAATTGTAAATTGTCTGTGTTTATGTAAGGCCTTGGTGCACGTTGAATATATTATGTATAGGTAGGTACTTATACAGTTTCACTGATATAGCTCGTGAGGTAAGGCGCGGATTGCGGCAGGGTCTGACCTCCGCTGGTGGAGTAACGAGGAGTTGCCGGTCCTTGTGCTCCAACGTCAGCGGTGGGGCGGGACTTCGTGAAGTTATTACTTTTTAGTTGGTAAGAGTCCGACGTAATCACTGTGCTCCCCCGTAGCCGGTGGTATCCATGATGGATTTTCCTAAATGAAAAACAGATGATTTTTTGCGTGAACTAGCTAAAGACATAGAAAGTGGAAAGTGACATATTATACAATTTCTTAAACACTGAAAGCGTCAACTTGAATATCGTGAGAATAATTATTATCAAAAACTTCACCCGGGGGCATTTCACCGTTGCATAACAAAAGCGGTCAAAAATATAGTTAGCTAAAAGTTTATGCAATACCAAAAGAGAGTAGAGTTACCAATATCCCATCTCGCTGCACACGTGGAAAACCGCAGCAGTAAAAAATATGTATACGTGTGAACATGCACTGTCATTCAATATTAACATAAGTTACACAAGAGCATAATAATTTTAACTCACTGACAGCGGTCACCTATGTTTTTTTATTATTTCCACGCGGATATCCTTGATTCTGAATTCTTAGTGTATAACTAGCTTATGCCCGCGACTTCGTCCGCGTGGACTACACAAATTTCAAACCCCTATTTCACCCCCTTAGAGGTTGAATTTTCAAAAATCCTTTCTTAGCGGATGCCTACGTCATAATAGCTATCTGCATGCCAAATTTCAGCCCGATCCGTCCAGTAGTTTGAGCTGTGCGTTGATAGATCAGTCAGTCAGTCAGTCAGTCAGTCAGTCAGTCAGTCACCCTTTCCTTTTATATATTTAGATATTACTGAAAAAAAAGCTTCAAACAACTTTCAAATTAGTTACACAAGCAATTAATATAATATTATATACGCATGTGGGCAATCCTAATTTATGATCACTTACTAATACCAAGTCTTGCTTAATTTGTAACAGTTTTTCAGTTTCAGTGGGAAGAAAAATATCTTCTTTTTCTTTTTAGCTTTTTTTTATTTTCTAGCCCACGCTTTCTAGACAATGCTTTGTTATAGCCACAAATTTTAGCTCCAGTGATTGATTAAAAAAGAGAAAGATTCCTCTCTTATAATAATATCGTTATTTGTTGAAGATCGTAGTCCTGGAAAAAATCAGCTTAAAATCTTAGAATGTCTTCGTGGATCAAAAAAAAAGAATTCATTTTCAAATTGGTCAAAAAGGCGAAAGTCTTAACACTATTAACAACTCTATTTTACGATTTAACAAAGCCTTTTGTTCATAATTCGAGCGTAATACCAGATACTAATCTAAAAAATAATTCAATTTGCCAAACACTTGTGAAAAGAATAAGAAATTGACCAAGTGCGAGTGGGACTCGCTTACGAAGAGTTCCGTACCGTCGTACAAGAAAAACACTTTTTAATTATTTTTTTAATTTTCATCGTCGCCATTTTGACATTTTCAATATTTGTTGTTATAGCGGCAATCTACACTTCTACACTAATATTATAAAGAGGAAAACTTTGTTTGTTTGTTTGTTTGTTTGTTTGTTTGTTTGTTTGTTTGTTTGTACTGAATAGGCTCAAAAACTACTGGACCGATTTTAAAAATTCTTTCACCATTCGAAAGCTACATTATCCACGAGTAACATAGGCTATATTTTATTTTGGAAAAAAATAGGGTTCCGTAAGATATTTGGGTTTTTCGGACACAAGGTGTAAAAAATCAACCAGAAAAGTTACTTATTTTGCGTACGCTGCCTAAACTATAAAAGATAGAACCATAAAATGTTCTAATTAATTGTAGATCTTATAAATATCCACAAAAAAGTCCGCGACACACTATACCCATCTATGTCGAGTGAGGCACAGCAACCATTTTTTTATTTAAAAATCTTGAATTTTTTTTGGACTACATTTAAACGCGTTTATTTTACTCATGCTATTAATCCTTATCAAAATAAATGATTTCATCACTAAGAACAGTTTATGGAGATAATATTTGGTCTTTGAATGATTAAAATTGGACGTTTGGTTTTGAAGTTATGGCGAAATTAAAATATTACGATTTCTGCTGCACGGCCCGTTGTATTATATAAAGAGGTAATGTCGTTAAGTTTGTTTGTAGGGGGTAATCTTTAGAACTACTGAACCGATTTTAAAAATTCTTTCACCAGTAGAAAGCTCAAGCAATACGAAGCAATGATGCGTCATGGCCGAATGTGTGCCAAAAGAATTGCCTTGCCAATGAAATTGTTATAACGGCTACTTTTGTACGTGTCACGAAAGTATAGTAACTTGACTTAAATGTCGTCATCTCAACACACCGCCGGCACACTACTGAGTACTAGTCTCCTCTCATGCTCGGGGCGCATTAAGGTTAACGTCAATGCCTAACAACGCCTTAATCAACGCGATAATTCCGCCGATAATTTAATCAACGCGTTAAACTGAGTGGCCACACTTGAACGGTTAACGTCTAATTCCAACTGAATTGGAGTTGACATCGCCTAACGTGCATGCCGTTGCAAAATTATCGCGTTTTGTCGTGGCTACTCTTACGGTTAGCGGCCATTAACGCGTTTATTAACGGCGTTTCCCGTTAACATGTAGCCGAATCATCCGAATGAGAAGGGTTTAGGTTATAATCCACCACGGTAGCGCTGGCTAACTACGGATTGGCAGACTTCACACACTCATGGATCACAAGCTTATGTTCACGACTTCGTACGCGTGGACTACATAAATTTCAAACCCCCCATTTAACACACTTAGGGGTGGAATTTCGAAAAATCCTTTCTTACTATAAGTAACATTGGTAAGATAGGTAGGTACAGTCCAAGACCCTATTTACATCTTACAGCATCTTACTCCAGCTAAAATGTATTTACGTCTAACAACTAGGCTATCACGGCACTTGGAAAGTTGGAAATGATATTATATTAAGAACAATTTGATTACCAGCTGGTCGATTGGAGTAAAATAAAATTGCGCACTGCAAAAAAAATCCAGGAATATTTCAGGATAGGTATTTCTTTGCGATGCGACATTTCATTTCAGCGTTAATTATTGTGCAGCTAAAATCAATTTGTTCATAAAATTTTGACTTGATTCCGGATTGGTTTTCAGAAAATGCGTCCGATTAGCCGTTATAACACTTTTTTTAATATTAGCCATGTTAAATGACTAATACTCCCCTTTTCTCTCCAACTAAGCGTCAGGCTTGTGCTAGGAGTAGGTACGACAATAGTGCAACGGGCGGGGTTTGAACCGTGGACCTTTCGGTTTTCAGTCCATTCCTTTACCGGTTGAGCTTTTGAGGCTCTAACTTATACATCTACCCAACTTATATATCTACCGCTTCTGTGACATCACTACTCTGCAGATTGTAACTCAGAGGAGAGCTCATTTGCCCCGTCAGCAAACCTGTCTCTTGACGCTCGAGGTGTATTTGATTAGTGGTGCACTGATGAATTCCATTGTTATGCGACTTTGTGCTGAATAACTAATTTTTAGTTATTCTTTAACATATTATTATAAATGCGAAAGTGTGTTTGTTTGTTGGTTTATTGGTTTGTTGGTATGTCCTTTACTCACGTTGCAACGGAGCAACGGATCGACGTGACTTTTTGAATGGGTATAGTTTAAGACCTGGAGAGTGAAATAGGCTACTTTTTATCCCGGAAAATCAAAGAGTTCCTATGCGATTTTAAAAACCTAAATCCACGCGTACGAAGTGGAGAACATCAGCTAGTTCCTCATAAACATCAAACCTAACAAATAATAAAGTTTTGCAAACAAGTAGGTACAAGGCGCCAACAGCCGTACGTGTAACTTTACATTTTACTCGACTCACGTGTTAACAATTAAAAACATAATTGTTTACACATCCCACCCAAATCAAAATATGTTCACGCAATTTTGACACGTCAAACTTTGCTCATTATGTCCTATATTCATTTGTACAGTTTTTGAGATTGGTACGCAAAATTAGTTTCAAAGCAACATTATCGTCAGTAAAATCTTTTCTTACTACACAATGGTGCATATCGTTGTATCTAGGTAGTTATTATAATTGTTAACCTTCCGAAACTCGCGTGTCCGGTCTCATGGACCCACCTTTGTATGAATTACCCAAAAATGAACATTCTGTATCACAAAACTAAATTATTCTTCTTTACTACCAATCAAAGTGAAGAGAATGGCAACAAGTGTTCGACGCTCTGTGGAATAATCGTAGGTAATGTTATCGAATTTATATTTCCCACCTTTTGAAATGAATTCGCGTGATCTATTGCGTGGCGAGGCAGCCATCTTGAGTCGATTGTATAAATACGGGTGGTTGGTGGTTTTAAAACTAGTTTCGTTCTAACCGGAGACTGGAACGACTATTAAATGCTTTTTGTGTTTAGATCGCCATTTTGATTGAGTGGTCGCAATAGCAATTATTAAGCCCTAATCAAGTTAATATTGTAGTTAGGTTATTATAAATTGATTAAAATTTAAATTCACTTTTGGTAGGTATATGTTTATAGTATTACCTCCTACCCACATTTAGCTTGATAAGTTTGTACATACATAGGTATACAATTTTCTAGCTGGAAAAGTTGGGGGTAGGTAGTTACGTATCGTTGATTGCGCTTATGTGTGGACTGTGGACATACTCACAGAGTTATGCGAGTAGGACTATTTATATTAAATAGATTAATGAGTGACGGACACAGCTCTATTGATGCTTATTAGTTATAGCTGATTCCTGCGACTTCGTCCGCGTGGATTTACGTTTTTTTAAATCCCGTGGGAACTCTTTGATTTTTAGGGATTGTTGTCGTTGCTTGGTACCTACAATCTTTAAAATATCCCCTTTCTAACAAAAAAAGAATGAATGAAATCGGACTACGCGTTAATGAATTACAACTCAGTATACATTTTAACTTTCGTCACCTCTCCTACGGGAACCATGCTGAATTTCGGGATAAAAAGTATCCTATATTCTTCCTCATAGTATGACCTCAAATCGTACCAAGTTTCATTGGAATCCATTCAGTAGTTTCAGCGTGATGCGCGGCCGTGATACAGACAGACAGACAGACAGACAGATAGACAGACAGACAGACAAAAATGAAAAAAATTACAGTTTTGGGTTCAGTATCGATTATAGAGTGCCCTTGAAAAAAAAAATTCAAAATATCTTCAATGTACAGAATTTGACCTGTTACAGTTTTATTATAAGTATTGAAAAAATTCAAAATATCTTCAATGTACAGAATTTGACCTGTTACAGTTTTATTATAAGTATTGATTGATTACAAAGGGTAAACGAAGATGAGTCATTAGGTGTTATGTTTGTGATAACAACTAGCTGACTAGCTTTGGTATAGAGTTAGCTTACATCCCGGGGAAGGCCATAGGCTACTTTTTATCCCGTAAAAGAAAAGAGTTCCGACGGATTAAAAACCTAAATCCACGCAAACAAAGTCGCGGGCATCACCTAGTTATCTATAAAAAAACAACTTCAACAAACCTAAATCAAAATATTCCACGAGTTAATATAAAAGCAATTGGAATAAAATACTCATAGATATGATATTTGAATTGAACTCATCGTATTCCCTATTACTAAAAGTTGCGAGAAAAATATTTTCTACCTACATTAATCTTATTACTTACTTCGAATGAGATTCGCTTGAAACTTCTCGAGGTTACTCCAATAAAATAAAATTAAAGTTACAAAGACTAGGGGATACGTAAAGCGAGGCGGCAGGCTTATTTTATTTTAAGTCACGGTTTTTGACGATGTTGATGCAGAGGTGGGTCTATCGTCCGAAAAGAAACCAATCCTCGAGTCGTGAGGCGCACTTTTGTGTTCCTGATGCACCTCAGACGGTGTGTAGGGACTATATTGGTCCCCTGAGGAGGTTTCTCAGCAGGCGCCGCTGGCTGGGTTGCGTGAACTGTTTGGCCCCGTAGCCCAGCCACCAAACGATGCATGGGACACCGTGGGGTTTTAGTCGGTAAAAGTCCGACATAACCTCCGTGCCTCCCTGGGTGCGTTGATATCCACGAGGATTTCCTCACGAAAAAAATGGGCTGAACGTTATGGTCTTATAAATGGGAGGTACCAACTGGATTCAATTCCTAGCAATGACAATTTGAAAAATAACTTTAAACCGTAAACAATAATAAACACATAAGTAAACTAAATGATGATGAACATCCAATTTTCAATAATTTTATGAAGTTTTTGGAAATTAGAATCATCTACATAATAAAAAATGGTATGAGTCACCGTTTCTGATTAAAACTCTGATATTTGGAACAGTTTTCGGATTTTTTTCTTTGAAAGATCCAATCCAATCGTCTTATAAAACATATTCAAAGATCCATATTTATAGTTTTTAATTTATGGCTTCTAAAAGTCGTAAAAACTTCTCTAAGTCGAGTTGTTACTAGCACGTCGCTGCCGTGGCGCGTCTCGTATGCCTAACCCTTAAAACCCATCCGATTTCAAGCAGAAATATAAATCCTGGGCTTGCTTGATGAATATCTTTTGTAACAGTCTCAAGCTCTCGACTAATGAACTTGGGATTTTAATACATAAAACGAATTAAAATATCCGTCCTTCCGTCTTTATAATAGCTGCAGTTGCAGTTTAAAATTTTAGCGCACTTAAGAAGAAATTTAAGAAGAGTTAAATAATGGACTTGAAATGGTGCCTAGTATTTTTACATCTCTCTTTATAACGTTTCCCATTTTTAAGGTTCCGTACCTGAAAAGGAAAAACGGAACCCTTATAGGATCACTTTGTTGCCTGTCTGTCTGTCGGTCTGTCAAGTCAAAGTCGAAGTCAAATGATTTGTTCAAAATAGGTAATAAATTACTCGTATTGATAGCAACCTATAGAGTACTTCCCATTGACCTAGAATCATGAAATTTGGCAGGAAGGTAGGTCTTATAGCAGACATGAGGGGAAAAAATCTAAAAACCGTGAGTTTGTGGTTACATCACAAAAAAAAAATTAAAATATGTTCATGAACAAATATTGCTATTTTCAACTTTCAAAGTAAGACTACTGTGGGTTACCTGAGCTTCAGGCGGTCGCTGGTGAGTGGGATCTGCTCCTTGCTGATGATGATCTTTGGGATGACCTTCCGTTGCACTTAACTGCACTGATTTTAATTAAGGGGTTTCGATAGCAAGATTGTTTAGCGATAATATGTACACGTCATAGGTTAATTTTGCTCTTTATATAGGTACCTATTTTGCTTGACGGTTTGTTCAGATCACTTATTTTAGCGGATTAATTAGCGTTTATTTATTAGTCGCGGTTTTCACTTGATTTCGCGAGTTTACACACTTTTTGGAGCGGAGCGGGTGTTTTTAATTGCGTGGCACATTCGTTGTGCAAAACAGGAGCGGTTTTCAGCGTGCGTAAGCGCCAGAATGCGGAATCGGACTGAAGGGGGAATTTGAAAGGAAATGTCATTGCGTACATGTTTATGTGTGAGTTTGAATGTGCGTATGTGTGTATATAATAGATTATTTGCAAATATAATAAATGGCGTTAACAACTCCCCCGGCCTAGAGGCAAGCCTCTAAACAGAACGAAAAGCGTGATAAAATTAAAGCGTAAAAAAATTAAAATTAATTAATAGAGTTAGTAGAATTAATAGCAGCCTATTGAGAAGGTAGAGGGCATATCCGTACTACTGGTCTGATGTAGTTTCCGGAACGCGTTCTAACTTTGACTGCTCGAACTACACTGTCTTTCCCTGGATAGAGTTCTTCTATAACTCCTAAAGGCCAGCAAAGGGGATGAACGTTAGAATCTTTGATAACAACAACAGCTCCAAGACCTACAGGATTGGAGGGAGTATTCCATTTCTGTCTGTGTTGTAGAGAAGTTAAATATTCTTGGCTCCAACGTTTCCAGAAAGAACAAGTGATTTTAGTTAGTAATTGATAGCGGGATAAGCGGCTGTCGGGAATATCTGATAAATCCTCGACAGGTAAATATTTTGCGGGAGTGAGATTGAGAAAATGGTTAGGCGTTAGCGCGGAAAGATCTGACGGATCAGAACTTAGAGTACATAATGGTCTACTATTTAATAAGTTTTCAATTTGAACTAGAACTGTATTCAATTCTTCATAAGTAAGGATTTGTGTCCCTATAACTTTATACAAATGAGTTTTCACACAGCGAACGTTAATTTCGCTGAGGCCGTTGAAATGAGGGCCATAAGGTGGACTATGCTTAAACTGAATACGATGTTCTGCGAGACGATTCTCTATGAAATTTTTATGAGCATTGGACTGTATGAGAGTGTAAATTTCATTTAATTTGCGTTTAGCTCCAAAAAAGGTAGTAGCTCCATCGCTGTAAACCAGACTTACTGGGCCTTTGCGTGCGTTTAGTCTCAGAAAAGCAGCGAGAAATAAGTCTGAACTGAGGTCTGAGACTAATTCTAGGTGTACTGCCTTGGTAGTCATGCAAGTAAATATGCAGACGTACGCTTTATGACTTTTAATACCTCGACGGCGAATGTGAGTTACGAAAAAAGGTCCCATGTAGTCCACAGCGGTGTGAACAAAGGCTTTAACTTGCGCTACTCTAAAGGCGGGCAACTCTCCCATTTGTGGAAAAGTAGATTGAGGGTTTACGCGAAAACAAATATTGCATTTGTGTACACGTTGGCGAATCAAGTTTCTGGCTGCAATGATCCAGAACTTCTGTCTAAGTAACGCGAGTACTAACGCGGACCCTGTATGCAAATTAGTGATATGATAATAATCAACTATTAGCTGAGTAATGCGGTCTTTAGAAGGTAATATTATTGGGTGCTTTTGCCCAAAATTTAATTGTGAGTTGCTTAAACGACCACCAACTCTGATGATGTCGTCTGTGAGAAACGGGCTAAGTTTTAACATTGATTTAGAGCAAAGTTTATTATTTTTGAGAGCGTGAATATCTTGAGAGAAATGTTTATTTTGAACATAGCGAATTACATACATTTCTGCAAAATCAAGATCTGAAACCGTAATAGAACCGTGTGATTTCAAGAGTTTAGAGAATCTTAATATGTAAACCATGGTGCGCAGTAATTTAGACCAGCTAGAAGAGCGTTCGGCTAAATTTTCAATGGGATGTTGAGCGTCAGAAACAGAGGTTTCAACTGCTAAAACAGTAGTTTTTGATTCTTCAAGATCTTCATTGTGAGCGTTTACTTGAAAAGGCGTAATGGGCCATTTCGATAAAGGATGCGTCGTCCATTGAGGAGAGTTGAACCAGAGTTTTCGTTCTAATAATTCTTTTGGCGTGATTGGACGCGATATTATGTCAGCGGGATTTTCGCATCCGTTGACGTGAAACCAATGTTCAGAAGGTAATTTTGAATTTATTTCTGTAATTCTATTAGCGACGAATGTGTGGAATTTATATGCGGGAGAATGAATCCATGTAAGAGTTACTGTTGAGTCCGAAAAAGCGTAAATATTATTTATTTTGCAGCGTTTACTAAGAGTTTCGCGTACCAAATTGATTAAATTGGCTAATAGAAGAGATGCGCAAAGCTCGAGGCGAGCGAGTGATGTCTTCTTAAGCGGTGCGACTCTAGATTTTGAAGAGAGTAAATGAACAGTTCCAGGCGAATGTTCATCTGGGCTCACACGTATGTATACGGTGGCTCCATAGCATTTTTCACTAGCGTCAGAAAAACCTATAAGCGTTACATGGGATTCAGAGTTCATACCAACATGGCGAGGAATTTTAATTTTTTCTAAATGCGGTAGTTCTTTACAGAATTGTTCAAATCGTTGAGCGATCGAGCTGGGTACTGGTGTATCCCAGGCGAGATTTAATTTCCAACATTCTTGGACGAGAAGTTTCATAAAAGCGGTAACTGGACCTATAAGACCAACAGGATCAAACAGGCGAGCGGTAATAGAAAGAATTAAGCGTTTTGTATAATCGCGGGGACTCTCATTAGCGTTAATTTTAAAAGTAAAAGTATCGAGTTTAGGATGCCACTGCATACCTACTATTTTCGTAACATCTTGAGCATCTGAATCAAAATTAATTGCTTGCGGATTTTTATGAGAGCTAGGAATTTCACTGAGAAGTTTGGTGTCATTGGAGATCCATTTAGTTAAATTGAAACCACCTGCGTTGAACATATTAACCATTTCATGATAGGTTTCTTTGGCTTTCTCAAAACCATCGATTGAGTTTATGTAATCGTCCATATACATGTGATTAGTGGCTTCATTAGCTGCGAGCGGGTACCTGTCAATGCTATCTTCAGCTAGCTGACGCACTACTCTCATGGCGAGATAGGGTGAGCTAGATACTCCAAATGAGACGACAGTGAAATTATAAGTGTCGATAGATTGATCAGTGTCAAATCTAAAAGAATCCTTTGAAAAGCATGATGCTCGGGCGTTAAATTTAATTGAAAATAATGTTTTTCAATATCTGCGGTTAGTGCGAATGAGAATAATCGTAGATTTATTAAGAGTTCAAATATATTATTCTGTAAGTTAGGACCTACATATAATAAATCATTAAGCGATTTTCCGGATGTAGTCCGACTGGAAGCGTTAAGAACAATGCGAGTCTTAGAAGTCTGCTTATCAGGGCGATAAACAGCTCTGTGCGGAATATAATAACAATTTATATCGCGTGAAGGATTATCTACTTTAGTGAGATAACCTTTGTCAATGTATGACTGAATAGTTGCGTTATAATCTTTTCGAAGAGCGGGATTAGCGTTTAATTTCTTCTCTAATTGAAGAAGGCGGTGTTTGGCAATCGAGTACGAGTCGCCGAGTTTAGCGGGGTCATCTTTAAAGGGTAAATGAACAGTATATCGACCTGTTTCATCGCGTGAGTAAGTATCTTTAAAGATGCGTTCACATGCCTCATCGTCTGGGCTTATGTGAATTTTATTAGGTACGTTTTCTAATGACCAAAAGCGTTCAGTAATTTCTTCGAGTGAAGGTGCGTCTACATTACATAAAAATGTTTTTTCTGAGTTAGAGTGGTGAGTTGAGTGGCGAGGTTCACAATCCGCTTTCCCCATGAGAATGTAACCTAGCGTGCTTTGAATTGCAACAACAGAAGAATTAGGTGAGACTACTTTGTCACATCCAATTAAAAATGGAAACAATTCGTTGCCTATCAGGCAATCGATTGGTCCAGGAGTGTGATAACTATCGTCAGCCATTGGTAATGAGTGCAAAAATTTCAACTGGGAGACATCGATGTGAGCGTTAGGTAAGTGGTCGGTAATTGTGTCTATTACCCTAGCGGTAATAGTATAAAAGCAGCGTGGATCAAAGCGAGAATAAATTTTAAAAGTTACAAATCCCAGTGATGTGCTTTCTGTTTGACCAATGCCTTTTACGACTGACGGAGCGAATTTAATTTTTAAATTTAAACGTTGGCAACATTCTTTTGATATAAAATTAGTCATTGAACCTGTATCTAAAAATAAGCGGATAGGGTATTGCGTATTGTTACTATATACATGCACTGTGGCGGTAGGTAAAAGTACGGTCGTATTTTTTAAATAATTGCCCGAAGACGTGGTCACCGACAGTGCTAATTCGGTAGGACTAGTTGTTTGAGTGTGAGACGCGGGAGGCGGTGCTGTAATTTTTGTTAAATCACTAGATCTCTCGTTCTGCGGTAGCGGCGGCATCGGAGCGCTGCTATTATTCGCACCATAGCGGTTCTGTGAGTAAGAGGGGGCTTGCGACTGTGAGGTCCCAGGTTCGTACCTAGGTCTAGAAAAAGAGTTACATAAAAGGCTGTGATGTGAGCTAGATGCACAATTTCCACACCTTCCCTGGCTTTTACAGCGGAATTTTAAGTGAAAACCTAGGCAGAATTCACAAAATCTATTTTTCCTCACTATATCTAGTCTAGTTTTTGCGTCTTGGCTTTTAAAAACCTCACACTTATAGAGCGGATGAGCGTTTTGATTTTTGCATATAATGCAAGTGCGTTGAGTATTTTGCGAATTTAAATTATAATTGTTGTTGCCGACTGTACTTGTATACGTTTGAGTTTGCGATTTAGGTTTGTAAGAAATAGGTTTTTTATTGGGAGTTTGATGAACTTGAGTGCTTCGCAAAGTTTGAATCTTTAGTTGTTCTTTTAAAAATGTATTTAAATCAGAAAAAGTAGGAATTTCAATGTGTTTATGCGTCTGTTCAAACAATGAAACAGTCTCCTTACTTAATTTCGAGAGTGCGATATGCGTTATCATAAAATCTGACAAATTATTAATAGGTAGACGTGTCAAAGCTGCTTGCGCAGAGCAGAATTGATCAACAAAAGATTCGAGCGGTTGATTTTGTTTACAATTTAATATTGTATCAATATATTGAGCTGCCTGTACCCTCGTGTCTTGATACTTTTCTAATAATGCGTTCCATATAATAAGATAGTTTTCAGATGTAGGCGGGATTCCTGAACAGACTAAGAGCGCCTTATCAGTTAAACAACTAATCAAGTATTGAACCTTCTGTATGTCAGAGAGTCTGTTGTTATTATGAATAAGATTCACAAAATTTTCATAAAAAATTGTCCATTTTGAAGGGTTGCCATCAAAACTCTTCAAATCTATCGGAGGTAACTTTTTGTTTAACAAACTGTATTGATTATCACACTGAGACAAAGTGGTGGACTCGGTCTTAATCTCATTAAACGTATATTGTATTTGACAGTATAAAGTATCAAACGCGCCAAGAGCGGAGTAGTTCGGAACATACTTAGGGTCAGAGTTTAAATAGGTTGAAATTAATTCATCTAAATTCGTAGTAAAATCTAGACGTAATTTCTCCAAAGATTGAATGCGGGACATGAAAGTCGTTCTGTGTGCGTGGTCACTCACCTTAAGTGACAAATCATAAATTTGCTGAACTGATTGAAATAAAAATTCCTTTTTTGCTTCCAATTTAACGATTTCTACATTAGTCGATTCCTTTGTCTTAGCCATTTTGACTTTTGATATACGATAGTAAGCGTTATTTCAAACGAATAAGGTCGATTATAATTATGGATCAAAGAATAATTTATCGAACGGAATGCAGGTAGAATTAAAAAAAAAACTTAAAACCTAAAATACTGAGAAATACATGTAAATAATTATATATAATGCGTTAATATAATATAATGCGATGATCTGAACACAAATATGCGTAAATATACAAAATTTTTGTATATTTTTTAATAAATTCGGTACTCGATGTATGAAGCGTGATTTGATTCTTACCTATGAAATAAGTATTGGAATATATAAATAGCGTTTTCAGTGTTTTGTTGTAAGTGTTTTTTGAGGGAATATGGAAGGTTTAAAGGTCAAACGGGATAGTTAGGGAACAGATTGGATCCAGGACGATGGGAACAAAAGGATCGGATCCCGGTCGATGGAACAAAAGGATTAAATCCGGTCGATGGAACCACAAGGATTGTGGGTTACCTGAGCTTCAGGCGGTCGCTGGTGAGTGGGATCTGCTCCTTGCTGATGATGATCTTTGGGATGACCTTCCGTTGCACTTAACTGCACTGATTTTAATTAAGGGGTTTCGATAGCAAGATTGTTTAGCGATAATATGTACACGTCATAGGTTAATTTTGCTCTTTATATAGGTACCTATTTTGCTTGACGGTTTGTTCAGATCACTTATTTTAGCGGATTAATTAGCGTTTATTTATTAGTCGCGATTTTCACTTGATTTCGCGAGTTTACACACTTTTTGGAGCGGAGCGGGTGTTTTTAATTGCGTGGCACATTCGTTGTGCAAAACAGGAGCGGTTTTCAGCGTGCGTAAGCGCCAGAATGCGGAATCGGACTGAAGGGGGAATTTGAAAGGAAATGTCATTGCGTACATGTTTATGTGTGAGTTTGAATGTGCGTATGTGTGTATATAATAGATTATTTGCAAATATAATAAATGGCGTTAACAACTACTATACCAAATGGGGTATAATAACTATGAAAGAGCTTTGCTTGTACATTCTAAAACAGATTTTTATTTATTTTTAGGCATAATAGTTTTTGATTTATCGTGCAAAATGTCGATAAAATACGATTGAAGTACGGAACCCTCAGTGCGCGAGTCTGACTCGCACTTGGCCCGTTTTTTCTAAATATCCATTATTTTTTTAAACAACTTTCAGCCGTTCAGCTTTGAAATTATAACGTTTTTGAATGCTACCAAGCACAAAAATTTATGAAAATGTGTAGTTCCAATCGTATCGTACTTACAACTTGCAGTCGTCTGCTGTCGTGCTTTTTAGACTTTTTAACACAGTTCACGACAGTTGAAGCCTGTTCCCACTTGTTGGCTGTCTAGCCCGGATTTTAATCGAATGTTCCAGTGGGAGAACATTTTGGCACAAAATCGGTTTCAGACAAGTGTGTGACTTCATATAAAATATTCTGCCGCTGAAAAATCTGACTAAAATCCGGGCCCGACAACCGACAAGTGGGAACCAGCTCTTAAGAAACTTATAACAACACTCGAGGTTTCGATGTCACTGGCAGGCGTCATTTCACCTACATTTGACGCTACGCTTAGGCCACTCTGCTTTTTAATCCTAAACGCACTCCACATCTCAAACTCACAAATCAGCAATGATATCCACGAGTCAATTTATAAACCTCCACATTTCCCGCATCCACAAAGTTTCAGGATAATATTTGTACATTAATCTTCAACTTGAAATGGGATTTAATAGAAACTTCCCCAAGCAACGCCAGCGAAATTAAGGGCCGTAGCAGACACGATGCTTTCAGAATCAGCGATCGGCGATCTCGTGACTGCACCGATGTTGCATCGTCTTTAGACTACTTTCTGCGTTCAATCGCTGTATTGACATCCATCCATTCTACTTATACTGATACCTCCTTGGCGCAGTGGCAAATGCCGTGGTCTTTTCAGGGGGAGGTCCCGGGTTCGATTTCCGGCAGGGGTTTGGAATTTTCTGGTCTGGTGGGAGGCTTCGGCCGTGGCTAGTTGTAGCGAAAAAGCTGTACCGCCAAGCGATTTAGCGTTCCGGTACGATACGGTGTAGAAACCAAAAGGGGTATGGGTTGAATAAAAACTGACATACCCCTTCCAGGTTAGCCCGCATCCATCTTAGATTGCATCATCACTTACCACCAGGTGAGACTGCAGTCAATGGCTAACTTGTATCTGAATAAAAAAAATGATAAATTCAAAAGTTTCTTTCTGCTAGCTTTTCACGGCTCATCCATAAAACCGATTAAGAC
>NW_027188992.1:0-45522 GCF_902806685.2 Maniola hyperantus | reverse complement strand
GTGGAGGGTTATGGCGTGCTGTTATGTATCCCAGCGGGTTCTTTCCTCAAGAAAGAAGCGCTGGGATGAATGCGATTATTGCCTCGGCTGGGTGCGATGCGTCCTCGCGCGTGTCGACACGGCCGCTTCCCTCAAGCCGCACGAGTTGCGGCGAGTACAGCTGTCACCGGGGACCGCGGGGAGCAGGGTACGGAGAAGACCGAGACTGAAACGCTATCTATGTCTGGGGCTCAAGATCCCGGGATCGAGCACACACTGAGAACAATAGTGCACTGCACTATACAGACAAACAACACACACACTTAATCACTGCGTGCTGGGTCTTCCACCAGGGGGGCGCCACTGTTGTCGCAAAACTGCACTGACATTCGGTCTCGAGAGCCATGAATAAAACCCGTAGTTGGCAGAAGACATGTATGTTGGTAAAATTCAATTTAATATACAGTACTGTTCGATCATAAGTAATAACTCGATGTAAAGTCAAACAGCGCCACCTAGTAAGTGAGAAGGTAGTTTTTTTTACAATACTTTATCGTTCACAATTGGACACATGTAAAAAGTTATTTTTGACAAATCACGCAAAAAATCAAAGTGAGACCACAGGCGACAGACTCTCAAACATTTTTTTTTTTTTTTTTTACTTCATAAAACCGTATAACCGAACACTCTGAGTTCAAGCTTTTTAATTTAACACAGACTTAAATAACATTCATCCAGATTACAGAAATTTAGATAAAAATTGATTTATTTATCAGTTAAACCACCGACAGTTTGTAAAATAGTCTTCTAAAAGGTAAAGGTCGAGATGGCAATCTGGGTGGGAACGCCTCGCACACCCGAACACAGACAGACAGACAGACAACAAAGCGTTCCTATAAGGGTTCCGTTTTTCCTTTTGAGGTACGGAATCCTAAAATCATGATTTTAGGGTTCCTCGGCTTCGCCTCGGCCTTCCAATATAGATACTCGGCCATTAATCGCTTTATTTCAGGCCTGGAATGTAATGTACTATTGTGGTATTGATTCAATATACCTATCTAGTGTATGTCAAATCTGCACTGGGCCTACGTGGCGGACTATGGCCTTATCTCCTTCTGAGAGGGAAATCCGTGCTCGGTAGTGAGCCGTCTATGGGTTAGTCACGATATTTTTTAGCTAGATGACCGCGATGATCTCGTCAGTTTGGATTTAGGTTTTTAAAAAGACCTACTGTGGTAATTTTTGTTTTTCCAGGATAAAAAATAGCCTTTGCAAACCAAATTTCTTTAGATAGGCTAATACACCCGAGAGGGAGACCCGTGCTCCGTGGTAAGCCGGCGACGGGTTGACCATGATGGTGTATTTCTATTTTTTTTATTGCCGCTATAAGAAATAAATAATTAGTTTATTCATTTTAACAATATATTTAGACTTGTGATATTGTAGTAACGCCATCTACACGCTTTACTTTGAACTACTTCGCAACTTACTAGTACTATGAACCAGTGACTTTCTCAACATGGTCTTAGACATGAAACTAGATGGCGTTGACATGTTATTAATTATATATTTGTGCTACAACGAAAAACACTTATTTGTAACTAACTGATGCCCGTGCTAGATTAGCCTCTGTTTATAGAGACAATAGAGTCAGGAATCAACCTACTGAGAGTCTAGACCTTAGTTCGTTATCAATAAGCTAGGGCGTGGGTTGTAGTAGGAGACAAATAAAGATTGTATAAGGAAATAAACTGTTTTATTCAGGGAAAAACTCCTCCAAACAAAGTTTATCTTACCATTACTTATTGCTTTATCATAAATAATTGATTATTTCCTTTAAGAAAAATCTACCGCCAGTTCGTAAAAGCATATTATCTACCGAGAGAAAGAAATGCAAGAAAAACTCGGTGGTGTCTATTTTGAAATACCAATTACACATTTGAACAATACATAAATCAACATACATAGTACAACAAAAGAAATATAAAATCAACAATTAATAAAATCTTAATTAAGTTCGCCCATGTAAGTACCATAGATTTGCCATTTATAATTCTGTTAATTGTTCTGTCACGTCTGTAGTATTTTTTCTATCATTTTGGACGTTGCCTCTGTTTACAAATAAAATGTCTATGGTTTAGAATTAATTCTTAAGCAAAATCTAAAGAGTTTAGTAGCAATTTCAAGAAATAAATAGCAACTCTAACCATTTATCTTATACCCGCGACTTTGTCCGCATAGATTTAGGTTTCAGAAGTCTCGTAGGAAATCTTTATTATTCTGCCTATGTCTGTTTCCGGGATGCAAGGTATCCCTGAATAGTAGGTAGGTACCTGGTTTTATAATAAAAATCACGAACTGTATCCTATGCGTGTGTGACACAGACTGCAATCTACAGACTACAATGTATAGTACGCTACAGGTTGATGTGGCCTGTGTGAATCGGGGAGGGAACGCTCCGCACACCCGCACAGTCCCCGCGCTAACCTGGTGCGGGCGGGCGCGGGTTTGCGGGGCGTCCCCACGCCTTCATAACTACTTATATTCTAATGATTTTACATTGGCACGGGGTTTACGCACATTTTGACACTTTCGAACATGCTTTAAACAAGTGCGAGTCAGGCTCGCGCAATGAGGGTTCCGTACTACATTCGTATTTTTTCGACATTTTGCACGATAATTCAAAAACTATGCGCTGGCCACGCCCCTTTCTTCGTAAACTTCGGCTATTAGTACATTATTTTTTGACACCTCTAGTGCGCAGGCGCAGCGAGCCGTTCAGTGCCGGCACACCGCCCAGCCCGCCATACAGTCGCACCGCGCGCTCGACCAGGTGAGCCCCACACCGCACCGCACACCGCACACCGCACACGAGGGTACTGTGGTGCGGCAGGTCTGCAGATCATGACGCCCGACGGCTCGATGGCGACGGCGCGGCCGTGGCGCCGGCGGGCGCGCAGGCCGCCTACGCCATACAGTCGCACCGCGCGCTCGACCAGGTGAGCCCCACACCGCACCGCACACCGCACACCGCACACGAGGGTACTGTGGTGCGCAGGGTCTGCAGATCATGACGCCCGACGGCTCGATGGCGACGGCGGCCGTGGCGCCGGCGGGCGCGCAGGCCGCCTACGCCATACAGTCGCACCGCGCGCTCGACCAGGTGAGCCCCACACCGCACACCGCACACGAGGGTACTGTGGTGCGGCAGGTCTGCAGATCATGACGCCCGACGGCTCGATGGCGAAGGCGCGGCCGTGGCGCCGGCGGGCGCGCAGGCCGCTTACGCCATACAGTCGCACCGCGCGCTCGACCAGGTGAGCCCCACACCGCACCGCACACCGCACACCGCACACGAGGGTACTGTGGTGCGGCAGGTCTGCAGATCATGACGCCCGACGGCTCGATGGGCGACGGCGCGGCCGTGGCGCCGGCGGGCGCGCAGGCCGCCTACGCCATACAGTCGCACCGCGCGCTCGACCAGGTGAGCCCCACACCGCACGCACACCGCACCCGCACACGAGGGTACTGTGGTGCGGCAGGTCTGCAGATCATCACGCCCGACGGCTCGATGCGAAGCGCGCCGGGCCGCGCGCGGCGGGCGCGCAGGCCGCCTACGCCATACAGTCGCACCGCGCGCTCGACCAGGTGAGCCCCACACCGCACCGCACACCGCACACCGCACACGAGGGTACTGTGGTGCGGCAGGTCTGCAGATCATAACGCCCGACGGCTCGATGGCGACGGCGCGGCCGTGGCGCCGGCGGGCGCGCAGGCCGCCTACGCCATACAGTCGCACCGCAGCGCTCGACCAGGTGAGCCCCACACCGCACCGCACACCGCACACCGCACACGAGGGTGTACAGTGTGACCTAAGTAATATCTATATAATAGCCATAAGTACACATACATATTGTATCTGAATGCATTCATTTAATAAATCAGTCCAAAACCAACGCTCGGGTCGTACGCTCTTTCCAACACCTTGTCCCAACCTTAGATGGCGATCCTGCCATGCGGACTCAAGGACTCAAAATAATTATTGCCATGTAAAATATAACCGGATAAGGCCTCAAACAAAATATAATAATACAAATGTGAAACTCAAAAGTCGAGAAAGAAGATATATTTATTAATCAAAACGGCAATAAAACAGCTCCGATATTGAACAATTTCGCTGGCACATTTCTTCAATAAACATAGTTATGATCATCATATGTACAATTGACTACTGGGAGTACTATACTTAGTATTTAAATTTAACAAGAAATGCCACGAAAACTGGATGATCAGCCAGCTAAGCCAACACGTACTTAGAAGATCTACAGGCGGCGAAAAATGGACAGTGCGGCGTTTGTTTTCAAAGTGTTTTCCGAAGTTTTTCCAAAATAGTGTTTTTTTTATGTGAAGATAAATTTTAAACTAATACCTAAGTGAACATTTAAATTAGAGACTAGTGAAACTAAGGGTTTTTAGACATAATACCAATAATTTGTGATTTTAACGGTGTCCAGATATAAGTTAAGTTAATTTAAATATGGCAAAATTCGAGTTAAAGGTAGCATTACAATTACTGCCAGTCATCGATGACTCTGAAAAGTCTGTGAAGCAATTAATTGACAATATTATAATATACTATGATTCTTTGCTTGCGCATCCCGATTGTAAAAATAATCTTATTCAATTCATATTAAAAAGTAGACTGTCACAAAATGCTAAATTACAATTACAGTCAAACTACACAGCCATCGATGATTTGGTTAGCGATATGCGGCGTGTGTTACTGCCCACAAAATTGCCTATAGCTATTCAAATAAGATACAACAGCTAAAACAAAATAATAAATCTATAGAAGATTACGCGAAAGAAATGTCTGAACTTTTTGTTGACCTGACAATATCGTAGGCAAAAGGTGATTCAAATACATATGCGGTACTTAAGCCGTTAAATGAAAAATTCGTCACAAAAAAATTTGCCGACGGGTTACGAAATAGAACACTTAGCACAGTAATTACAGCCCGGAACTACGACTCGCTAAAGGATGCGATTCAGGGTGCCCTTGATGAGAAATCTCGAACCCTTCCCCTTTAACAGGTGATTTATTAACCATGAAGCATCGACCATACTATCGGTCTAGGAATTTTAATAATCACACAGGTAGATGGAATACAGGTAAGTATACAGGTTCAAGGCCATTATATTATGTACCAGGCACAGGACGAGCATCAGTGCATCAGGCTCCAGCACACTATTATTCTTCTTCGAGAGGAAAACAGAACGGCGCTCGTGGGATAACACGAGGTCGCGGAGGTAAGTTTAGTAATAATACCTATTATGGAATCGAGAGAGTAGAATTAATCGAGCTGTAAATGTTTTGACCCAATCGGAACCAAAACATCTTCCGAAAACCAAAATCAGTTTTTTCGAGGCTAAAAATGTTATATTACCTTAAACAATAATATAAAGTACGTAGAATTATATTGAACAATAGAAGATGTTACTGGTTATTAGATACGGGAGCCAGCATATCAGCGGTAAAATAATGAAACAATAACATGTAATAATACACCTCTGTGCGAAAGCCGTATTCTAATCAACGGCGTGGGAGGTCAGATTCAAGCGAAAGGCTCTGTTTATTTGACACTATCTGATCCAAGCGGTATACAATTACCGCATGAGTTCTATGTATTCGATTCTTTACCGTGTACGGCTAATGGAATTTTAGGTTTAGATTTTCTTTCTTTATACGGAGCTCATATTGATTTAGAAAAATGCATTTTTAACATTGAACTATAATGGAATAAAACATGTATTACCATTGTTAAATAATATTAAAGTTGAGAACCCAACTTTTTGACTATACCTGCTAGGTCTGAATCTACTCACTACATTAGTACTAGTATGAACTGAAGAATGCGTAGTCTGCGCATCCGAATTAAAAGACGGAATTTTTATAGCGAACATGCTAGTAACACCTAAGGACGGGAATATACCAATACGAGTTTTGAATACTACCGAAACCGATTTTTATTTACAGGATATAAAGCCTATTGTACACAAGGCCAGTGATTATGATATTTGTTTGTTTGAAAATCCCTGTAGAGACTCAGATAGAGTGAAACATTTATTTAAATTATTAAATTTAAAGCACTTAAATTTAGAAGAACAAGCTAGCATTGAAAATATATGTGCAAAATATAACGACATATTTTACCTTGAAGGTGACCAATTTACCACTACTAAGCTTTATAAGCACTCTATTTCTTTAAAACCCAATACGACACCGGTGTATTCCAAGCCTTATAGACTTCCGCATTCACAAAAGAATGAAATGGATAAACAAATCGATAAGATGCTTAAACAAGGCATAATAGAACCATGTAACAGTGAATGGTCTAGTCCTGTTCTATTAGTTCCGAAAAAATCGAACTCTAATACGGAGAAAAAATGGAGATTAGTTATTGACTATAGAAAATTAAATAATTGTATTATTGATGACAAATTTCCCCTACCGAATATAACAGACATATTAGACTCATTATCAGGTTGTATATACTTTACCCACTTAGATTTATATCAAGGTTTTTATAATGTTGAGCTGGATCCAGCTAGTAGAAAATACACAGCTTTTAGTTCAGGCCAATATCAAATGACCAGAATGCCTATGGGCCTTAAAACAAGCCCAAGTTCGTTTTCACGAATGATGAATATGGCAATGGCCGGTTTGTCCTATGAAAAATGTCTCTGTTACCTCGATGATTTAATTATTTTTGGACGAAATTTGTCAGAACTTAAAATTAAATCCAGCAAAATGTGATTTTCTCAAAAAGGAATTATTTTATTTGGGACACGTAGTGTCAGGCGATGGCATCGTACCCGACCCTCAAAAATTAATGTCATAAAAAACTACCCATCCCAAAAAATGCTGACGAGGTGAGACGATTCGTCGCATTAGCTAGTTATTATAGAAAGTTTATACCTAATTTTGCCGAAAAGGCTTACAACTTAAATCTTTTATGCAGAAAAAAGGTTCAATTTATATGGGATAGTAATTGCCAAAAATCTTTCGATATTTAAAGGAATGTATGATAACACCACCAGTTCTACAGTACCCTAATTTTTCGAAAAGCAATCAGTTCATTGTTCACACAGACGCATCAGGTTACGCGATAGGTGCAATTTTATCAAATTCGGATGGACGTCCAGTTGCTTACGCAAGTAGAAGTCTTAACAAAGCTGAACAGAATTACCCGACTATTGAAAAAGAGCTTTTAGCTGTGGTCTGGGCAGTAAAATATTTTAGACCTTACTTGTACGGTCGTACTTTTAAAATTCTTACCGACCACAAACCTTTAATTTATTTATTTAGCATGAAGGACCCTTCGAGTAGGTTGCTTAAATTTAGATTGACTTTGGAAGAGTATGATTATTTGATAGAGTATGTGAAAGGTAAAGACAATGTGGCTGCAGACGCATTATCTCGAGTGATTATGAGTTCTAAAGATTTGAAAGAGATGAGTGATAGTGTATGTGTGATGACGCGTGCACAAAGAAAACGGTTAGATACAAGTGCTTCTTCGGATGATATGATCTCTACCGACGACAGGTCTGATCAGCCAATAGTCGTAGACACTCATATTAAACCAAAGAATGCAGTTGAATTAAGGTTCATAGACGGGAAAATTTTAAAGAAAATACGTCAAGAAAATAAAATTAATTGTGAAAATAATATTTTTTCATATGATAGTAGTCAAATGACGATATATATAACCCTGCTTCTCAATCGCAATTGACGCGAGCCGCATTTGTGAGAGAGCTAGGTGAATTTTGTGAACGAATAAATATAAAAGAAGTATATTTTATAAAAAATAATAACAATAATATATTTGTTAAGAAGTTAGTAGAGGAGATAAAAAATACAACTGAATGGAAAGGACCTCGTTTATGTATTTTAGAGGACGTTAATAGAGTAGATAATATAGATGACAGAAAAGTTATATTAAACGACTTTCATCTTTTGCCCACAAGTGGCCACGCGGGCTTCAGACGAATGTTAAATAACATAAAGAAATATTATTTCTGGCCAGGACTGGAAAAAGACATAATTAATTTTGTGAAAAAATGTCCTAAGTGCCAAAAACAAAAATATACCACTACGGTGAAAGAACCTATGGTAATTACTTCAACAGCTCATTCAGCTTTTGAAAAAATATTTTAGATATAGTTGGACCCTTAGATAGAGATTATAATAATTATACGTATATTCTTACGCTACAATGCGAATTAACAAAATACGTATGCGCATTTCCACTCATTACAAAAACAGCCACAGAAGTAGCGCGTGTGTTTGTAAATAATTTTATCCTTGTTCATGGAACACCAGCGATTGTGGGAACAGATCGAGGATCTGAATTTTTATCGGAAACTTTTAAAGAAGTTTGTAAATTGCTCAGTATTTCTCAATTAAATTCAACGGCATACCACCATGAAAGTATAGGCGCTTTAGAGAACTCGCATAAGAGCTTAGGAAGTTTTCTAAGAATACAGACAGAAGGTAGACCAGATTTGTGGAGTACATGGCTTCCTTTTTGGTGTTTTGCATATAACACAACTGTACATTCATCAACAAAATTTACACCTTTTGAATTAGTGTATGGGAAAAAATGTATCCTACCAAGCAATCTTTCAACGAAGATAGAACCTCTATACAATCATGATAACTATCCTCAAGAGTTGAGATATCGCTTGCAAGTTTCACAAACAGAAGCGCGTAATAATTTAATAAATAGTAAATTTAGACAAAAAACTAGATACGATAAATATGTTAATCCTATAAAATATAAGCCTAACGATTTAATTTTAATTAAATGAAACAGGCAATAAACTGTCAGATTTATATTTAGGACCATATAAGGTAATTGAAGACTTGTCACCTAATGTAAAAATAGAATATACTAATGGAAAAATAGATATTATTCATAAGAACAGAACAAAACTATATTTTACTGATTAACTGTAATATGAATAAGAAAAAAAATGAGAATATTGTAATTAGATGTAAGAAGTATATTGTTCTACTACGATTTCATTATTTGTACTTTTTATAATTTGTATTGTACCTACTTTGTGTTTAGCTATTAAGAAAAAATTATGTAATAAAAATTATTAATAATTTTTTTACCACCCCATGGGAGGTGTACAGTGTGACCTAAGTAATATCTATATAATAGCCCATAAGTACACATACATATTGTATCTGAATGCATTCATTTAATAAATCAGTCCAAAACCAACGCTCGGGTCGTACGCTCATTTCCAACACCTTGTCCCAACCTTAGAAGGGTACTGTGGTGCGGCAGGTCTGCAGATCATGACGCCCGACGGCTCGATGGCGACGGCGCGGCCGTGGCGCCGGCGGGCGCGCAGGCCGCCTACGCCATACAGTCGCACCGCGCGCTCGACCAGGTGAGCCCCACACCGCACCGCACACCGCACACGAGGGTACTGTGGTGCGGCAGGTCTGCAGATCATGACGCCCGACGGCTCGATGGCGACGGCGCGGCCGTGGCGCCGGCGGGCGCGCAGGCCGCCTACGCCATACAGTCGCACCGCGCGCTCGACCAGGTGAGCCCCACACCGCACCGCACACCGCACACGAGGGTACTGTGGTGCGGCAGGTCTGCAGATCATGACGCCCGACGGCTCGATGGCGACGGCGCGGCCGTGGCGCCGGCGGGCGCGCAGGCCGCCTACGCCATACAGTCGCACCGCGCGCTCGACCAGGTGAGCCCCACACCGCACCGCACACCGCACACGAGGGTACTGTGGTGCGGCAGGTCTGCAGATCATGACGCCCGACGGCTCGATGGCGACGGCGCGGCCGTGGCGCCGGCGGGCGCGCAGGCCGCCTACGCCATACAGTCGCACCGCGCGCTCGACCAGGTGAGCCCCACACCGCACACCGCACACGAGGGTACTGTGGTGCGGCAGGTCTGCAGATCATGACGCCCGACGGCTCGATGGCGACGGCGCGGCCGTGGCGCCGGCGGGCGCGCAGGCCGCCTACGCCATACAGTCGCACCGCGCGCTCGACCAGGTGAGCCCCACACCGCACCGCACACCGCACACCGCACACGAGGGTACTGTGGTGCGGCAGGTCTGCAGATCATGACGCCCGACGGCTCGATGGCGACGGCGCGGCCGTGGCGCCGGCGGGCGCGCAGGCCGCCTACGCCATACAGTCGCACCGCGCGCTCGACCAGGTGAGCCCCACACCGCACCGCACACCGCACACCGCACACGAGGGTACTGTGGTGCGGCAGGTCTGCAGATCATGACGCCCGACGGCTCGATGGCGACGGCGCGGCCGTGGCGCCGGCGGGCGCGCAGGCCGCCTACGCCATACAGTCGCACCGCGCGCTCGACCAGGTGAGCCCCACACCGCACCGCACACCGCACACCGCACACGAGGGTACTGTGGTGCGGCAGGTCTGCAGATCATGACGCCCGACGGCTCGATGGCGACGGCGCGGCCGTGGCGCCGGCGGGCGCGCAGGCCGCCTACGCCATACAGTCGCACCGCGCGCTCGACCAGGTGAGCCCCACACCGCACACCGCACGCGAGGGTACTGTGGTGCGGCAGGTCTGCAGATCATGACGCCCGACGGCTCGATGGCGACGGCGCGGCCGTGGCGCCGGCGGGCGCGCAGGCCGCCTACGCCATACAGTCGCACCGCGCGCTCGACCAGGTGAGCCCCACACCGCACCGCACACCGCACACCGCACACGAGGGTACTGTGGTGCGGCAGGTCTGCAGATCATGACGCCCGACGGCTCGATGGCGACGGCGCGGCCGTGGCGCCGGCGGGCGCGCAGGCCGCCTACGCCATACAGTCGCACCGCGCGCTCGACCAGGTGAGCCCCACACCGCACCGCACACCGCACACCGCACACGAGGGTACTGTGGTGCGGCAGGTCTGCAGATCATGACGCCCGACGGCTCGATGGCGACGGCGCGGCCGTGGCGCCGGCGGGCGCGCAGGCCGCCTACGCCATACAGTCGCACCGCGCGCTCGACCAGGTGAGCCCCACACCGCACCGCACACCGCACACCGCACACGAGGGTACTGTGGTGCGGCAGGTCTGCAGATCATGACGCCCGACGGCTCGATGGCGACGGCGCGGCCGTGGCGCCGGCGGGCGCGCAGGCCGCCTACGCCATACAGTCGCACCGCGCGCTCGACCAGGTGAGCCCCACACCGCACCGCACACCGCACACCGCACACGAGGGTACTGTGGTGCGGCAGGTCTGCAGATCATGACGCCCGACGGCCCGATGGCGACGGCGCGGCCGTGGCGCCGGCGGGCGCGCAGGCCGCCTACGCCATACAGTCGCACCGCGCGCTCGACCAGGTGAGCCCCACACCGCACCGCACACCGCACACGAGGGTACTGTGGTGCGGCAGGTCTGCAGATCATGACGCCCGACGGCTCGATGGCGACGGCGCGGCCGTGGCGCCGGCGGGCGCGCAGGCCGCCTACGCCATACAGTCGCACCGCGCGCTCGACCAGGTGAGCCCCACACCGCACCGCACACCGCACACCGCACACGAGGGTACTGTGGTGCGGCAGGTCTGCAGATCAAGACGCCCGACGGCTCGATGGCGACGGCGCGGCCGTGGCGCCGGCGGGCGCGCAGGCCGCCTACGCCATACAGTCGCACCGCGCGCTCGACCAGGTGAGCCCCACACCGCACACCGCACACGAGGGTACTGTGGTGCGGCAGGTCTGCAGATCATGACGCCCGACGGCTCGATGGCGACGGCGCGGCCGTGGCGCCGGCGGGCGCGCAGGCCGCCTACGCCATACAGTCGCACCGCGCGCTCGACCAGGTGAGCCCCACACCGCACCGCACACCGCACACCGCACACGAGGGTACTGTGGTGCGGCAGGTCTGCAGATCATGACGCCCGACGGCTCGATGGCGACGGCGCGGCCGTGGCGCCGGCGGGCGCGCAGGCCGCCTACGCCATACAGTCGCACCGCGCGCTCGACCAGGTGAGCCCCACACCGCACCGCACACCGCACACCGCACACGAGGGTACTGTGGTGCGGCAGGTCTGCAGATCATGACGCCCGACGGCTCGATGGCGACGGCGCGGCCGTGGCGCCGGCGGGCGCGCAGGCCGCCTACGCCATACAGTCGCACCGCGCGCTCGACCAGGTGAGCCCCACACCGCACACCGCACGCGAGGGTACTGTGGTGCGGCAGGTCTGCAGATCATGACGCCCGACGGCTCGATGGCGACGGCGCGGCCGTGGCGCCGGCGGGCGCGCAGGCCGCTTACGCCATACAGTCGCACCGCGCGCTCGACCAGGTGAGCCCCACACCGCACCGCACACCGCACACCGCACACGAGGGTACTGTGGTGCGGCAGGTCTGCAGATCATGACGCCCGACGACGGCTCGATGGCGACGGCGCGGCCGTGGCGCCGGCGGGCGCGCAGGCCGCCTACGCCATACAGTCGCACCGCGCGCTCGACCAGGTGAGCCCCACACCGCACCGCACACCGCACACCGCACACGAGGGTACTGTGGTGCGGCAGGTCTGCAGATCATGACGCCCGACGGCTCGATGGCGACGGCGCGGCCGTGGCGCCGGCGGGCGCGCAGGCCGCCTACGCCATACAGTCGCACCGCGCGCTCGACCAGGTGAGCCCCACACCGCACCGCACACCGCACACGAGGGTACTGTGGTGCGGCAGGTCTGCAGATCATGACGCCCGACGGCTCGATGGCGACGGCGCGGCCGTGGCGCCGGCGGGCGCGCAGGCCGCCTACGCCATACAGTCGCACCGCGCGCTCGACCAGGTGAGCCCCACACCGCACCGCACACCGCACACGAGGGTACTGTGGTGCGGCAGGTCTGCAGATCATGACGCCCGACGGCTCGATGGCGACGGCGCGGCCGTGGCGCCGGCGGGCGCGCAGGCCGCCTACGCCATACAGTCGCACCGCGCGCTCGACCAGGTGAGCCCCACACCGCACACCGCACACGAGGGTACTGTGGTGCGGCAGGTCTGCAGATCATGACGCCCGACGGCTCGATGGCGACGGCGCGGCCGTGGCGCCGGCGGGCGCGCAGGCCGCCTACGCCATACAGTCGCACCGCGCGCTCGACCAGGTGAGCCCCACACCGCACCGCACACCGCACACCGCACACGAGGGTACTGTGGTGCGGCAGGTCTGCAGATCATGACGCCCGACGGCTCGATGGCGACGGCGCGGCCGTGGCGCCGGCGGGCGCGCAGGCCGCCTACGCCATACAGTCGCACCGCGCGCTCGACCAGGTGAGCCCCACACCGCACCGCACACCGCACACCGCACACGAGGGTACTGTGGTGCGGCAGGTCTGCAGATCATGACGCCCGACGGCTCGATGGCGACGGCGCGGCCGTGGCGCCGGCGGGCGCGCAGGCCGCCTACGCCATACAGTCGCACCGCGCGCTCAACCAGGTGAGCCCCACACCGCACCGCACACCGCACACCGCACACGAGGGTACTGTGGTGCGGCAGGTCTGCAGATCATGACGCCCGACGGCTCGATGGCGACGGCGCGGCCGTGGCGCCGGCGGGCGCGCAGGCCGCCTACGCCATACAGTCGCACCGCGCGCTCGACCAGGTGAGCCCCACACCGCACACCGCACGCGAGGGTACTGTGGTGCGGCAGGTCTGCAGATCATGACGCCCGACGGCTCGATGGCGACGGCGCGGCCGTGGCGCCGGCGGGCGCGCAGGCCGCCTACGCCATACAGTCGCACCGCGCGCTCGACCAGGTGAGCCCCACACCGCACCGCACACCGCACACCGCACACGAGGGTACTGTGGTGCGGCAGGTCTGCAGATCATGACGCCCGACGGCTCGATGGCGACGGCGCGGCCGTGGCGCCGGCGGGCGCGCAGGCCGCCTACGCCATACAGTCGCACCGCGCGCTCGACCAGGTGAGCCCCACACCGCACACCGCACGCGAGGGTACTGTGGTGCGGCAGGTCTGCAGATCATGACGCCCGACGGCTCGATGGCGACGGCGCGGCCGTGGCGCCGGCGGGCGCGCAGGCCGCCTACGCCATACAGTCGCACCGCGCGCTCGACCAGGTGAGCCCCACACCGCACACGAGGGTACTGTGGTGCGGCAGGTCTGCAGATCATGACGCCCGACGGCTCGATGGCGACGGCGCGGCCGTGGCGCCGGCGGGCGCGCAGGCCGCCTACGCCATACAGTCGCACCGCGCGCTCAACCAGGTGAGCCCCACACCGCACCGCACATCGCACACCGCACACGAGGGTACTGTGGTGCGGCAGGTCTGCAGATCATGACGCCCGACGCGGACGGCTCGATGGCGACGGCGCGGCCGTGGCGACGGCGCGGCCGTGGCGCCGGCGGGCGCGCAGGCCGCCTACGCCATACAGTCGCACCGCGCGCTCGACCAGGTGAGCCCCACACCGCACCGCACACCGCACACCGCACACGAGGGTACTGTGGTGCGGCAGGTCTGCAGATCATGACGCCCGACGGCTCGATGGCGACGGCGCGGCCGTGGCGCCGGCGGGCGCGCAGGCCGCCTACGCCATACAGTCGCACCGCGCGCTCGACCAGGTGAGCCCCACACCGCACCGCACACCGCACACCGCACACGAGGGTACTGTGGTGCGGCAGGTCTGCAGATCATGACGCCCGACGGCTCGATGGCGACGGCGCGGCCGTGGCGCCGGCGGGCGCGCAGGCCGCAGGCTCATGGTGGGCTCATGTTGAATAAAACCCGTAGTTGGCAGAAGACATTTATTTAAGAAAGAAAGAAAGAAGAAAGAAAAGACGTTTATTAATACAAATTATGCCACACATCACAACTTAAAGCTAAGAGCTAAGATTTGGTAAAATTCAATTGAATATACAGTACTGTTCGATCATAAGTAATAACTCGATGTAAAGTCAAACAGCGCCATCTAGTAAGTGAGAAGGTAGTTTTTTTTTACAATACTTTATCGTTCACAATTGGACATACCGCCCACCATGGACAGAATGTCCATCATTCCGCCCACCGTGATCCAACTTCGACAAAAAAATGGACTGTATGATTGAAAAAACCTAAATTAATTTAATTTGTTAAGAATCATGGTGAGTGAATCGATGTTAGTTAAGACTAGATCATAAGATAGCGGAAATAGTTTACAAAGTTATGGTAGGTACAGTTAACATTCTCAATAAGATCATATCGTTAACATGGTAAAAGGGATCAACAAATAATTAGTGATTAACTAATACTCAACCAATACCTTAGGTAGACAAAGGCAAATTGGTGACTAAATAATAAAATCATTGATATAAAACGTTGTTATACTACAAACACAAAACAACAAAATTAATCCAAATTGGAGACTAAATAATTAAATCATTGATATAGAACGACGTGATACTACAAACACAAAACAACAAAATTAATACAAATTGGTGACTACATAATAAATTCATTGATATAAAACGACGTTATACTACAAACACAAAACAACAAAATTAATACAACTGCATGCTTCAAACATTTAATCGTGATGCGTCCTAACCCTTATCAGTATTCACTGGTAGTACACATAGTTTGGCGACGGGTCGTTTGATTATGACGCCCCGGCACTTCAGACAAACAACTCGCGTAATGTTGTCCAAACCCGTGTGCTTTGCTGTAACAATGCCTAGCAACCATCTCGCTGGAGGGAGATCATCCTCCTTTACTAAAACTATATCGCCGATATTTGGTTCTGGAATCTTGGTTGCCCATTTGTAACGATGCAAGAACTGATTTAAATACTCCTGTGACCATCTGCGCCAGAATTCTTGTAACATTTTTTGTGTAAGTTGCCAACGTTTTGTGATGTTGTCGTTGGAGGTTCCGTAGAGTGGATAGATGTGTAAATCAAACACGTGTGAGCTGTTCTATGTCCCGTTTATTACTGCTACTCAATACTAATACATAACCCCACTACATCACCGGGGTGGTTTTGAAAAAAAAAAATGTTGTAATACAATTTTTTTTTTTTTTTTTGATAATATAAAAATTATTTAATATAAACTTGTTTGATTTCCTTATTACCTGACACATAGAAATAAGCTGTTCGAAACATTCACAATCTTATAGGTAAGTTACAATTTAAAATATAATGTACTTAGTAGGTACAATACGATGGTACATACATGTCATCGTAATGAAATATAAAACCATTAGGCACTTATGATACAATGTTAGGTAGTTACCTACCAGACTACAATAATAATATACTAATAATAACAAGCGTAGGTACCTCGCGTATTCATAAGTAAAGAAACATGAGCTAAACACTAATACTAGGTGACATATGGTTTTGTCCTATTTTTATGGACAGTCTCGACATTTTTACCGTTTTGCACTGTAACATTAGGTCCATCTTCACTTAACACTGTATAGGGTCCATCGTATAGCTTATCCAGTTTTTTACCTGTTTCATTTTTGATCAAGATTAAATCATCTTTCTGATACTGAATGGGATTACACTTTTTGTCCCATACATGTTTCCTTTTTAATTTGCTTAAAACTAAATTTTTATGCGCTTCCTTAGATGCTAACTGTAGCCTATACTTAAGCTCAAGTGCATAATTATCTTGGCTGTATAGTGGCTCTACTACATTACTTCTTAAATTACTAGGTAAACTACAACTATTGCCAAATACGAGTTCGTACGGTGTATACTTAGTCTGTGTATGGACAGTAGTATTGAATGAGAAACACCAGAACTGAAGCCACTGACTCCAAGTTTCTGGATGTCCGTCACATAATGTTCGCAAATATGCAGCGAGATGCTTATGAGTGTTTTCTAAGGAGCCTATCGACTCATGGTGATAAGCTGTAGAATTTATTTTTTCAATTTGAAGTAGCTTACATACCTCTTTCATCGTTTCTGACTGAAATTCGCCGCCTTTGTCACTCGCGACAATTTTGGGTAGCCCGTAACGTAACACGAAGTTATTAACAAAGGCTCTTGCCACACTTACTGTATCTTTACGCTGCAAAGGGTACGCCTCGACGTATTTACTTAGCTCGCATTGTAAACTTAAAATATAAACATTACCATCTATATCTTTATCTAAAGGACCTATGATATCTAAATATACTTTTTCGAAAGCTTTCGACGCTGTCGTCGTCACGACCATCGGCTCTACTATATTTCTAGAATACTTATTAGTTTGGCATTTGCCGCACTTACTTACGTATCTCCGTACATCGGATTCTAGCCCTGGCCAGAAGTACTTACCTTTGATGTTGCTGATCATGCGTTGTACACCCGCATGGCCACTCGTAGGTAGTAAGTGATAATCATGTAGTATGCATATCTTTTCTTCCTCATTATGGACTCGTTTTACTCCTTTTAATATATTTATCTGCGGTCCGGACCATTTTTCTCTACTTTTTATCTCATTTATTAACTGTTTTATGAACTCTACATTTCTGTCATCTCTAATTATACATAAATTTTTAATATTCAATTCACTACAAAATACGCTCAATAAATTCGCAAATTCGACTCGCGTAAAATGCGACATATAATTGAGGTTTATGTAGATAGACTGAGTTGACTCCTCATATGCTAAACATTCTCTTTCATATGATAATTTCCTCTTACTCAATTTACTTCCTAACATAAATTTCAATTCTACGTAATCACTCGGTTTCCTTAGTATCTCTGCGACTCTTGGTTGGCCAGACCTTGATTCGACAGGTATACAAGGATCCCTCATGTCTACCTTCCTATTCAACTCCTCTTTATCTAATCTAGCTTTCTGAGCTCTTGTCATTACTAAGCTAACTTTACTATTCAATGATTTTAATTCTTCCGAACTTATGGTCACCCTACTCAGAGCGTCTGCGACGTTATCACTGCCTTTTACATACTCAATTTTAAAGTCGTACTCCTCTAACTGCAATCTGAATTTTAAAAGTCTTGTTGACGGATCTTTCATGCCAAATAAATAAATTAGAGGTTTATGGTCGGTTTTAATGATAAATTGCTTACCGTATAGGTATGGTCTAAAATGTTTTATACTCCAAACTATCGCCAAAAGCTCTTTTTGAATAATTGGATAGTTTAATTCCGCTTTATTTAGAGGTCTACTAGCGTAGGCTACGGGTTTTAAATCTTTATTACACAAAACTGAACCGATAGCTATGCCTGACGCGTCAGTTTGAAGAACGAAAGTGTTATTATCAGAAAAATCTGGGTATTGCAAAATGGGGGGTGTAATTAATTTATTTTTCAATATTTCGAAACTATTTTGACATTCTTGTGACCATGAAAATATTGCATTTTTCCGGCATAATTTATTTAATGGTAAGGTGATTTCAGAAAAATGTGGAATGAATTTTCTATAATAATTGCAAAACGCTACAAATCGTCTAACCTCGTCTGAATTTGTAGGTATCGGGTAGTGTTGTAGCACTCTTACTTTTTCTGGATCGGGTAGAACACCCTCAGCTGACACCACGTGACCTAAATATAGTAACTGTGTTTTCATAAATTCGCACTTAAGTGGGTTAAGCTTAAGGTTCATTTTTCTGAGCCGTTCAAATATACTTATTAAATTTTTATTGTGAGTTTCCCTGTTTCTCCCAAATACTATTAGATCATCGCAGTAAATAAAACACTTTTCGAAGGTTAATCCTGACATTGCTATTGACATAACTCTAGAGAATGCATTAGGACTAATTTTTAAACCCATGGCTAGACGCTTCATTCTGTATTGCCCAGTACTCGTGGCAAAACTGGTAATATCCCTACTCTCGGGGTTTAAACTGACCTGATAAAATCCTTGATACAAATCCAAATGAGTGAAATAAATACACCCTGAAAGTGAATCTAAGATGTCCATTATATTTGGTAAAGGAAACTTATCGTCCTGAATTGACTCATTAACCTTCCTATAATCTATCACTAAACGCCATTTTTTCCCGTTTTCTGACTTTTTAGGCACCAGTAATATTGGGCTATTCCATTCGCTATTAGATGGTTCTATTATGTCGTCATCGAGCATACGTTGTACTTGTTTATTAATTTCTTGCTTCGATGCCTGTGGCAAGCGATAAGGTTTTGTATACACGGGTTTGGTGTCGGGTTTCACCATAATCGACTGTTCTACAACGTTCGATACACCTAGCTTGTCACCTTCTAAGAAAAATATGTCTGAGTATTTAGAGCATATTATTTGAAGCGATTTTTTCGCGGTGGGGTCTAAATGGTCCAATTTCAATTCTGCTAATAATTTTTTAACACGGCTAACATGTTTTTGAGATTCGCTAAATGAACATAGGTTATAGTTTTCTAAATAGTCAATGTTTCCCGATTGAATAATACTCGATTTAAGTATTTTTATAGGCTTTTCATCCGTATTCATTATTTTTACTGGTATTTTACCTCTATTCGGCTTTACGATACAACCTGCCAGAAATACGTTTTCATGTAATTGTTTCGGATGTATAACACAATCTTTATATAAGCTTTTACTAACACTCAAATAATGAATTGACTCGCTACGTGATGGAATAGTTAAGTATTCGTCCGACTCTACGGTTTTGCTAGTAGACTTACATATTCTTAAGGTACATGTTTCATAATAATTAAATTGTAACGTAAGTCTGTTCGTAGGCAAGTCTATGTTTGCATTATAAGTTCTGAGAAAGTCTAGCCCGATAATTCCATCCGCTCCGCATGGAACGTTATCGAATAGGTATAACTTGTGGCGAAATATGAAACCGTTTGCTGACTGTAGTGGAACATACGCTAAGCATGTCGACTGTATTTTTCCACCTATACCTTTTATAACTGTAGTACTTTGATACTTTTTTACTTGATTTTGAATAATCTGACTATTTATGATAGATAAAGATGCCCCTGTGTCCAATAAAAATTTGCATTTCCGATTACCGATAAACAAATATATGAAATCTAACCCTTCACATACTAAAGCATAATTAGGCTCGAAAAAACTCTGCTAAATTTATATCTTGCTCCTCCTTTTGCTCAGACGCTGTGACGTAAGCATTTCCCTGACGGTGATTATTATTTGAGTTGCCTCTATAAAACCTGGTGTTATTTCTTGGGTATCTGGACTGGTTGTAGTACCTCGTAGGTGTGGTCCTAGCACGATAATTATAGTTATAATAACCTCTCCTTACCTGTGGTGTGGGCTGATATGCGCCTCGGTGAGGGCCACTCGTACGGTGGAAGTTTCGACGTCCCCGACTGTACCTGGGGTAACGAAATGACTGATTCCGGCCTTGCGAATATGAGTAGACCCCGTTGTTGGACGATGTCCCGGCGGTGGCCAGCTCCTCATCCTCCGCTGCGCGTACTGCGTCTTTCAACTCGCTGTAATTCCTGGCTGATATTATGGTGCTCAGCCTTCGGTTACGAAGGCCATCCGCAAACCTCTTTATTGCTAGTTTCTCGTTTATAGGTCTCAATATATCACGTGCCTTCTGATTTTCTTCGGCTTGTGATATGGTGAGGCCTATAAAGAGCTCCTCCAGCTTTTCACCATAAGCGCTAATAGACATATTGTTCTGTGTTAAATTGTTTATTTGGGACAGCAATGAATTGGCAGACTTTTTTGTAAGCAAATATTTTTTCATGTCTGATAGCAAATTGTCAATAGTGGAATATTCGGAATTAAGTTTAATTTCGCGGTTTTTGATAGTCTAGTTTTTAATATAAAAGAAATTAGCAACCCCTTGCTGTCCTGACCTTTTAGATAACTGCTATACATTTCGATGCTGTCTATTATCTGTTCTATATTCTCTTGTTTACCATCCATTACCGGGATTAAAGTACTTGCCGTTTTTAGGTCGAAGTTATCCATTTTTTCGAATGATGACTGTTCTATATTCTCTTGCTTACCAGTCATTTTTTCGACTGATGACTTATCATAGCTTAATATTTTAAGAAAAGTTTCCTCAATGTTTTCACACAGTTTTTGTATGACTAATGATGAATATTCTAAATCCTTTTAATTTAATTGCGTGATAAATGTTTTATAATTTTCGTATATTTCTAACGCTTTTCTTACCTTGCTTAATCCTATTTCCTCTAGCCTCCTATCTGGTCCTAATTTCCTAATGCTTACTCTTAAGTAGGTACTCTAATTCACTATTTATATTACTTAAATGTTTTTCCATTAAGTCTATACACTGTCCATTTTCTCAATAGTTTTTACAATAAATCTATACTGTTCATTTTCTCACCGCACTTCCCGCACTTTACGCACTTTCCGCACTTTACGCGCACATCACTTTAATTGTCACACATTATACTCGACTCTCCTCTCGATCTCCTCTCGTAGACATCCGCTCCTGCAGCCTCCTTATAAAGTCCGCTCTCACTCCTTCATTAATCCAGTTCCTGTGGCATTGTCTGTATTTAGCAACTCCTATAAAAATAGCTGCTGCGCTGCATATCGCCAATATTGCTGCCATCATTATATTGTTTGTGTACATGGGGTGGTCCATGTTGGAGTCTCCATTTTGTGATATCACCTCTTTGTTCTCGCATACACACTTGGAGCACTTTGGTCCCATTTTTGTAATTATTTTAATGTTATTCCCGACACGTGTTGTTATCGCGGTGCGAGCGGCCGCTACTCCCCGTGCAAAAGTCCGCTCGCTGTCACGGTCGCCATGTGATGTTGTCGTTGGAGGTTCCGTAGAGTGGATAGATGTGTAAATCAAACACGTGTGAGCTGTTCTATGTCCCGTTTATTACTGCTACTCAATACTAATACATAACCCCACTACAGTTTAAGAGACGAAATGTTTGAATTTTCATAATTATATTCTGGTACAAGCATCACAGGTTCACCTATTAAGAAATGAGCAGGAGTTAAAGGAATAGGATCCTGAGAACTATCACTGATTTGCGATAGTGGCCTAGAGTTCAGGCATGCTTCAATCTGGTATAATAAGGTGGTTATTTCCTCAAAGGTAAGTGTGTGACTGCCAATCACCCGACGAAGATGATGTTTTGTGGATTTTATCCCTGCCTCCCAAAGTCCACCGAAGTGTGGTGTATGTGGCGGAATAAAGTGCCATGTCGTTCCGTTGTTTGCTAAACACTCAGCAATCTCCTTGGTCAAATTCTGCCTTTCTTGAGCAAATAAATTTTTTAACTCTCGAGAGGCACCCACGAAATTGGTCCCATTGTCACTAAATAAATCAGAGCAATGACCACGGCGTGAGACAAAGCGCTTAAAGGCTGCAAGGAATCCTTGTGCCGTAAGGTCAGTTACCGCTTCCAAATGTATAGCTCGCGTGGCCATACACACGAACAAACATATATATCCTTTGTAGGATCGATGACCTCTTCCCTTTGAAGCTCTGATTTGGATGGGTCCGGCGTAGTCTACACCACTTTGGAAAAATGGACGAGTAGGTGTTACACGAGCTGAAGGTAACTGTCCCATAAGTTGATCTCTTGTACGTGCTGCATGACGCACACATATCACACATTTGCGAACGAATAATTTTATTCGGTTTTTTGCATCTATTACCCAGTACTTAGATCGCAGATAATTAAGCATTGATTGAGGTCCACCATGCAGAGTTTTTTCATGAGCTTCAGCAATGACAAGATCTGTGAGGTGTGATTTTGCAGGCAGGATCACAGGGTGCTTCATGTCATTAGTAACACTGGCCCTTTCTAGACGACCACCTACTCGCAACGTATCAGTAGTATCCAAAAAGGGATTCAATGAGGTGAGTTTACTCTTCCTATTTACTGTTCCATGTTGTTTGATGTCATTTATCTCTTGTAGAAAATTATCGTTCTGACATTGTTTTACACAAATGTGCAGCGCTTCATTTAGTTCTCCACTCGTTAACCATGAAGTAGTCTCATTTGTCTTTGTTTTTCTTGACCTCGCTAAAAATCTTCTACAATAAGCTAAGACTCGGATCAGTTTTCGTAAGGTAGAAAACTTGTTCCATAATTCAAACTGGTTCGTCTCTCTTAAGTGGCAGACCTTCATTTTCCTTTCTTCTTAATCAGTATCTCCGATCTGCCCTTGATGATAATCGATAGTGGATTTTCTTAGCAATGCTGGACCAGTCTTCCATAACTGGATCAATTCTAATACTGATGGGTTAACGCCTCGAGAGGCACAATCCGCTGGGTTGTCTTTGGTTGGGGTGCCAGCCAGGTAACCTCCCAGTGTGCTTGGGTGCTGCGATTCCCCTTTTGGATACGTCTGGGGGGAAGAGCAGTATTCGGGCCGGTGCGCCCCGGTAACATGGCCAATAATTCCTCTTCGAGGATATTATTGGTTATGGCTAATGACCTGGCAGGGGGGAAGGTCTCTCCACGTGTCCCTCTGACCAGCAGAGGGCACAGTAGATGAGACGTGAGGGTGGGAGGAGAATCCCTCGGACGGAGAGGCGAGCTCGGTGTGCACTAACCCTGCCTCTGAGTAGGTCGTGTGGGCATTAGTCTTGCGCGGCCCTCGCCACAAATCGTAATCCCGGTAGGAGTGTTCATGGTCATGTCTCACGACCTCATACTGGGACCGAGGGTCTTGGCTTAACCGCCCGGACCGCGAGGAAGAAAACCTCTATAAAAATCACCCCGAATCCCAAGCGGCGGCGCACCGTGAGGGGATGCATGGCTGATGGGTTGTTCAGTCGCTAGTGCGTACCTCGTCAGGGTACCGGCCGACCCCCGTGACGAGTTACGCTTAGGCTTGCTCGGGTGGAGGGGGCACCACCAGGGAAGGACCACATATTTGCCCTGTACTCGTGGGAACAAACATGCCAAACAAAAAGAAAACAAAGAGTATGCCGGAGGGAGAGAAGAACGAGAGAGGGAAAGAGCAGGCTAGGGCCGGCTCTCGGACTCGGAGTCCACTTTTTAGAGCCCCGATTGGCTTGGGGTCGGGGTCGGATTCAGAAGAATCGTCGAGGTCTGGCGCTACGAGCCGCAGTAAATCTTCGACCAGAGGTCGCAGCACTGGCATCGCACATGCTAGAGCCAAATTGAGGGAAGCTAAAGAGGAAGCGCGAGAGGTACAATTCAATCAGTATCTAAGGGATAGAGTTTACCGCAAGGAGACGCCTGCGGCAGTGTCGGACCCCGAAGAGGTTACTGAGGTCCACACGGAAGACCCAAGTAAGCTCAATGCTGACGAGTTGCGGGCCCTCGGCGATCAAAATGTAGCTAATATCATCCACGTCGCTACAAAGTCGGATAATCTCAAAGGCGCCTGGGCGAAGCGCCTGAAGGACTCAGCCAACAAGCTTCAAGAGGTGGTGGACACCTTGGCCGCCAGAACTGTTGCGGAGGAGACACGCCGGCTGAGAGCCGATAACGACCGCTTGCGTAGTGAGGTCGAAACTCTCAAAACAGAGCTGAAGGCTCATCGGCGGGAATTCGTTGAAATGAAGGCCTCTATGGCAGCCGCTGCAAAGGACGCCTCTTCACACAGTCTTAGCAGCGACCTTATTGAGGAATTGAAGGTCTCCGTCGTTTCCTCGGTGGGCCTCATCTTAGACGCGCGGTTTGCTGGGATTGAAGAGCGGCTTTTGCCCGAAAGGGTACATCGACCGCCGTTGTCAGTGGACCGGAGAAAACGAGGGGTGCAAGCATCACAGCCAGCAGCTTCCTCTGTGGCGGCCCCGAATGAATCGGACACCCGGGACACCATGGCTGCCCCATCACCTGCTGGAACCACGGAGGCCACTGCGGACCCAAGCCTATCTCAGGCAACTACTGCCAATGACTGGGCTACAGTTGTCAGGAGAGGGATGAAGAGAAAGAAAGGTGCTGCCCCTGCAGCCTCGACGGCCACTCCCGCAGCTAATTCTGCAAAGCCGGCTAAGCCAAGGTTGGTCTCTCCAAAGACTGCTGCGGTCGTTATTACCTTGCAGCCGGAGGCGGCGGAGAGGGGTTTTACCTACTCCCAAGTCCTAGAGCGGGCCGAGCAGAGCATTAATCTGGAGGAGTTCGGCATTGCTGAGGGCATGAGGATAAGCCGAGCTGCAACTGGCGCCAGGTTGCTGGAACTTCCCAGAAACCAGACTCAAGAGCAGGCCGAATTGTTGGCAAGCAGACTTCGGACGGCCCTGGACGGTATAGCAAGCGTCGTTCGTCCCTCCCAATCCGCGACCCTCAGGGTTACCGGACTCGACGACTCGGTCACAAAGGACAAGGTGGCCTTAGCTGTCGCGCGAGTGGGGAATTGCCCTGTCCAATCTATAAGAGTTGGGGATGTGCAGACTGGTCCCAGGGGGATGGGATGGGTAACCGTGCATTGCCCCGTAGAGGTGGCCAAAGTACTGTCAAATGCCGGCAAACTTCGTGTTGGCTGGAGCTCAGCCGAGGTTCGCTTGCTCGAGCGTCTTCCCTTGCGCTGCTACAAATGTCTTGGCATTGGACATACTAGACCTGTCTGTCCTTCTACGGTGGACCGAGGGAATCTGTGCTTCCGGTGCGGGGGTGACGGCCACAAATCTGTGACTTGCTCGAAAGAGATGCGTTGTGCAGTGTGCGCGGATGCAGGGCTGCCTGCCAACCACATAATGGGAAGAAAGAACTGTAGTCCTCCACACACAAAGGGCGGGATGGTTCCGGGAAATCGGACCACTGCCAACGCTGAATGTAGCCAAACGCAGGAGGGAGCTGGTATGTCATCATGAACCAGTTGTGCCATACCAGCTTCCTTCAGTCGAATCTAAACCACTGTGCAGCGGCTCAGGATCTCCTGCTACAGTCCATAGCAGAGTGGCAAATAGATGTGGCGGTGGCATGCGAGCCCTACTACATCCCTACCCAATCTCATTGGGTGGGAGATTTAGATGGTTCGGTGGTGGTTTTGACCGGGAACAACACCGGTACCCAACTTTCTGTGGTAGAAAGAGGCTCGGGTTATGCGGTGGCAAAATGGGAAGAACTCGTTATCATAGGCACGTATTTCTCACCCAATCGCAGCCTGGCGGAGTTCGAGACCTATCTTGACACAGTCGGAGCGGCTGTCCTCAGACGACAAACGGGAGGGCATGTCATCGTCCTTGGTGACTTTAACGCCAAGTCTCGGGCGTGGGGAAGCCCCTCTACCGACGGAAGAGGAAGGGCTGTGCAGGTCTGGGCTCTCCTTTCAGGTCTATCTCTCCTCAATAGAGGGGCGGTGCATACTTGTGTGCGGCAGCAAGGTGGTTCTGTAGTAGACCTCTCGTTCGCCATGCCCGCAGTTGCCGGAAGAGTCACCGAATGGAAAGTGGAGGAAAATGTGGAGACTCTCTCAGACCACAGATATATCCGCTTTGAGATTTCCAACACTCCGGTATCATCAGGGTTTCCTAGGGGTCCAAGTAACTTCCCACGGTGGTGCGTTAGCCAACTAGACCGAGAACTGGCCAAAGAAGCGGCCATTGTGCAGCGGTGGTCCACTTCCGGCAACAGTGCTGATGCCGGCGTTGAGGAACTCGCGGGATTGATACGCAATGCCCTTGTGAATGTCTGCGATGCAGCTATGCCGAGAGCCCGGCGACGACCTCATCGTCGCTGCGTGTACTGGTGGTCGGAAGAAATCGCAGACCTTCGCACGGCCTGCATTAGAGCCCGTAGGGAGTATGTCCGAAGCCGCAGACGGAACGGATTAGGACCGGACTTGGTGAACCGACTGCAGGATGCCTATCGCCAAGCAAAAAAAGCGCTGCAACTGGCCATAAGACAGGCTAAGGAGCTGGCCCGCGAGGAATTATTAAAGACGCTGGACAGGGATCCATGGGGGCGCCCTTATCGTATGGCGCGTAACAAACTGCGTGCCCAACGTGCACCGATCACTGAAACCCTACAGCCGAACTTCCTAGTGCAGGTGGTGGATGAATTGTTTCCGAATTCCCTGGGTCACGTCCCTCCAGTGATGGCTCCACCGTCTAGGAGCGAATCAAGTGACAGGGACATTCCTCTTGTCACGGAGGAGGAGATGGACCTTGCCCGCGAACCTCTGCGGACTAAAAAGACGGCACCGGGGCCTGATGGTGTCCCGGGTAAGGTGGTCCACATAGCACTGGAATATCTGGCGGAGTGGCTTCGGGAACTGTTTGACAAGTGCTTGCGCTCCGGACAGTTCCCGAAGTCATGGAAGGATGGAAAGCTGTGCCTACTGCGGAAAGAAGGCCGCCCGGTAGATTCCCCTGCGGCATATAGACCGATTGTGTTGCTTAGTGAGACGGGCAAGCTTTTCGAGAGGATCCTTGCCGCACGTCTCATTTCGCATCTTGAAACGGTGGGACCAGGTCTATCCGAGGTGCAGTATGGTTTCAGGGCGGGCCGTTCGACTTTAGATGCTCTAGATGCCCTGAAGAGCCTAACCACGGAGGCGGCAGAGAGAGGGCATGTGGTCCTTGCGGTTTCTCTCGACGTCGCCAACGCTTTCAATAGTCTCCCCTTTGAGACGTTACGAGAGGCGCTTCGGTATCATGAAGTGCCACACTATCTCAGGAGACTGTTGGAGGCGTACCTTCAAGAGAGGGATGTCATGTGGGAAGGTAGCGATGGACGACTGTACCGGCACCGCGTAGGCAGTGGAGTCCCGCAGGGCTCGGTACTGGGGCCGGCGCTCTGGAACGTTGGTTTCGATTGGCTCCTGCGGGGTCCACTGCTTCCAGGGATGAGGGTGCTGTGCTACGCTGACGACACCCTGGTCACTGCCCGTGGGGAGAATTACGAGGCAGCGGCTCGTCTTGCCGAAGTTGGCACGTCCATGGTGGTGGACAGGATTAGGATGCTGGGCCTGAAGGTCTCAATCACCAAAACAGAGGCTCTCCTATTCCACGGCCCACGCAGAGGTCCACCCCGGGGTGCACAAATTACCGTCCAGGGCACAGTCGTGGAGGTTAAGGCCTGTATGAAATACTTGGGCCTTACCTTGGACGGACGATGGGGCTTCGGAGCGCATTTTAGGCAGCTCAGTCCCAGGCTTATTAACGCCGCCGCAGCCCTCGGTAGGCTGCTGCCAAACATTGGAGGACCTGGGTCTAACTGCAGACGGCTGTACGCGGGAATTGTGAGGAGTATGGCACTGTATGGGGCGCCTGTGTGGGCCCACGCCTTGACTCCGCAAAATAAGATCCTTTTGCGTAGACCGCAGAGAATAATAGCTGTGCGCAATATCCGGGGGTACCGTACAGTGTCATGGACCGCTGCTACGCTGCTCTCGGGTGACCCACCGTGGGAACTACAAGCTGAGGTGCAAGCGGAGGTGTACCGATACCGAGCTGGACTGAGGGCTCGGGGTGAGTGGCCAAGTGCGGAGGAGGTTCAAAGCATGAGAGCCACTGCACACACGGTCCTGATCAGCAGATGGAAGGAGGACTTGCAAAACCCTATTGCGGGCACACTGACTGTCGAAGCAATACAGCCTCAACTAGAGCGCTGGCTGAAAAGACGTCACGGGACCTTAACTTATCGACTGGTGCAGGTGCTTACAGGACATGGCTGTTTCGGTAAGTACCTGCACCAGATTGCGAGGCGGGAAGTGACCCCAGCCTGTCACGAATGCGGTGCTCCATCCGATACGGCACAGCACACCCTGATGGAATGCGCAGCCTGGGCGCCGCAGAGGCATCTATTGTCGTTCACCTTGGGCAGTGATCTATCGCTCCCAAGCGTGATAAGCGCAATGATCACAAGCGAGACTTGTTGGACGGCAGTAGTGTCTTTCTGCGAGCAAGTGCTCGCATTAAAGGAGGCGGCTGAACAAGAAAGAGAGCTGGATCCCAACGCTCATCCCATACGCCGTAAACGCCAAGGGCAAAGGAGGCGCCGATATGCTCACTACCTCGGGCCGTAAACCCGTGAAGGAAGGCAGGGGCATCCTGTAGGGAAGCCCTGTGAGTTATCTGTACCGCTGAGACGGCATAGTAGTATGCAAACTGCGTTCCTGTGCCGCCTCATCATGGCGCTGACGGGTCCGCTGGGTTTTAGTGGGTATTCTGGGCTACAGTGAGCCCCACATACCTCCCCGGAAGAAACGTGGTTCAGCTGCGTTTCTTCCGGGGAGGATGCGTAAAAGCATTTCCCAGCGAAAAAAAAAAAAAAAAAAAAAAAAAAAATGGGTTGTCTTTGGTTGATACATGTGACCATTGCTCTCTATCTAGTATGGTCAGTATTTCTGATACCCTGTTAGCAATAAACGTTTTCCAACGGCTGGGGTGACTGCTTAACCAAGCCAACACTACTGTAGAATCCGTCCAAGCATGTAGATTTTCCTTTGGAACCTTTAACACTTCTGATACTTCCTGTAATAATTTTGCAGCCAAAACTGCACCACAAAGTTCCAGTCTCGGAATGGACACTTGTTTAATCGGTGCAACCTTTGTTTTGGATGTAATTAGATAAACATAGATGTGTCCCGCTTCATCCACGATGCGAGCATACACTACAGCAGCATATGCTTCGTTAGATGCATCACTGAATCCGTGCAACTCCATCATGGTGTTCTTATCGTTCACTCCTATCCATCGTGGGATTTTAAATCCAGTAAGTGCTGTAAGCTCATTGCGGTAATTAATCCAATCTTTAAGTAGATTAGGTGGTAGTTCTTCGTCCCAGCCTATCCCTGCCAGCCATAACCTTTGGATCATAATTTTTGCTTTGACGATTGCTGGTGCTATCCAACCCATAGGATCGAATAGTTTAGCGATATCCGAAACGACCTTTCTTTTTGTTACGGGTTTGTTGACTGCTGGCAGCTGAACAGAGTACTTGAAGTCATCGGTACGACGGTTCCAGGTAAGTCCCAGTATCTTGATTGTTTCATCAGTCTTTAACGTCAGGTTATTTTTTGTTGACTTGTTCCCTTGGTTAATTTCATCTAAAAGCTCATCATTATTACTAGACCACTTTTGAAGTTCAAATCCTCCTTTGTTCAGTATTTTGCTTATCTCAACAAATAGTTGCTTGCCTTCGGCCACTGACTGGCACCCGGTAAGGAGGTCATCCATGTAAAAGTCCTTTAAGATTTTTTCAGTGGCCATCGGAAAGTCCTTTCCTTCATCGTAGGCGGTCTGATGCAGCGACCTGACCGCCAAATAAGGAGCCGATGCCGTTCCGAACGTTACACGTGTTAGACGCAGATGTTGAAGGTCTTCGTCAGTTCGTGTCCGCCACACCAGCCGTTGAAAATCGATAGCCTCGTCTGCCACCCTGATCTGGCGGTACATTTTAACAATGTCGGCCACCATGCATATGATGTATTCTCCACTTCATGATGATATGACGAAGCTCAGCCTGCAGAGTAGGACCTACCATAAGATCATTGTTAAGGGATGCTCCATTCTTATTCCGACAAGATGCGTCAAACACTACCCTCACCTTGCTTGTGGTTTTATCGGCTCTAATTACGGCGTGATGAGGTAAGTAAACACTGCCAGGTTTATCAATCTGTTCTGGATGTATCACCTCCATGTGACCAAGGGTTAAATACTCGGAAATTACATCAGAATATTGCGTTTTTAAATTGGGTGATTTAAGTAAACGTTTCTCTAGCATAAGAAACCTCGTGATTGCTATCTCTCGTGAATTGCCGTACTTGCAGCTTGGATCCTCTTCTTTAAAAGGTAACTGCACAATGTATCGACCTTCAGAGTCTCTGGTAGTTGTTTCTTGAAAAAAATCTTCACATCGTTGTTCCTCGACCGTGCGATGGTTTTTACTAAGAGTAAAGTTGTCAGATTCAAGTTCCCAAAATTTCTTGAGATTAAACTCTTCATCATTATTTTGAGCATGCATAGCAATGATAGTTGTATAGCAATTTAATGTATCCCTTGTTTCACTTTCCTCACTTACCTGTCCAGACAAAATCCAGCCGAGTTTCGTATTTTGCGCGATTGGTGTCCTCGAATCAACCCCTCCACTAAAATATGACAGTAGACGTCGGCGCCAAGCAAAGTGTCAATTTTGCTCGGTATGTTAAAGTCGGGATCAGCAAGCTTCATTTTCGGCAAGTTTGGCCACAAGTGAGCTACAAATTTCCTATCAGGTATGAATGAAGTTTGCTTGTTGAGAACATGTGCCTTAACACGAATGGTAAATGTTGGATCCTGGAGAGATTGCAACTTTAGATAAACCACGTATTTAGAATCAAGTGATGCGTTGCCCACTCCAGTTATGACACTGTTGGCTTTGACTTTCTTTAGGTCCAAAAGCCTGACTGCAGACTCCGTTATAAACGAAGCTTGTGATCCTTGGTCAACTAAGGCCCTCAGTGTCATAGTAGACCCAGTGTTTGTTTCAGCTTTCAATAAGGCTGTTGCTAACAAAACCTGACTTTTTGTATTAGAACAGCAAGTGGTAATATTTTCTATTGTTGTCTCACCTTGTTCTGTTGTGCTGTTCGTACCAATGTCGTTACTATCCACTGATTGATTGTTAACGCCTGGATTCTGAGTTGACAGGTTAGAACCGTGAATCTGTGAGTGATGTTTTCCCTTGCAGTATCTGCACCGAGTGGGTAGCCGGCATGAGGATACTAAATGATTTTTCCCTAAGCAGTTAAAACATAAACGGGTACTTTGAACAAAATTACGACGTGTTGTTAGATCTGTTTTGGAAAAGTCATTACAATTCCCTAACTTATGATCGGTGCCAGAACAATAAATACAAGAAATCGACTGGTTGTTATCAAAACTGGTAGATACATGATGTGACTGAGAACCCTTTACTACTTTAGTGCCTAAAAATTCAAGTGATCGAAATCTATGTTCTAAAAACTCTAAAAACTGTTTTAATGTAGGCAATTCATCGGTGAAACTACAAGCCTTTGCTTCCCATTGTTTACGGGACTCAGTGTCTAGTTTTAATGATAAGATATAAATGACTATGATATCCCAGTTTTCAACATTAATGCCTATATTTACTAGAGCATTTAAACATTCGCTAGTAGTATCTAAAAGTTCCTTTATAGCTTTCGATGATTCAAAAGTAATGTTCTTTTGGCTAAAAAATCGTTTAAAAATACAGTTAGTTATGAATCTCTTATTGTTATATCTACGTTCTAAATATTCCAACATGTTGTGTAGTTCTCGTTTGTAATCGCTAGATGCCGAAGCAGCTGTTCAGCTTCACCGGTTAGGTAGCTCTTAAGATAGTGAAGTTTCTGCACGTTCAGGAGCGATTCATTGTTATGTATAAGTGCTACAAAGAGATCCCGGAAGGTAGCCCACTCAGAATAGTCGCCAGAGAAATTTGGTATAGTAATTTTAGGTAGCTGCACCCCTCGTTGATTACCATCGCATGATGAATCTGAACACGATTTCTTAACGTCTGATGTGGTTCTGAATTTTGAGAGACGTTCTTTTAGTTCTGTTTTGTAATCCATATACACTTCTTCTGTTAGGCTGTAAATATCTTTCAAGAAGTATTCAGAGGTTTGGACCACCTTTCCATCAAATTCCGACATAATTTTCTGATTAGTATCATAAAAAGTTGACCACTCTTTTTCTAAACTTTCCAATCTTGTTTCTATATAACCTTCCGTCACTCTCTCTTTCGGAGATTTTTTAAAGTTCGAATATCCTTTGTTAATTTTTTTGTTTATATTTTCCTGTATTCTTACTAGCGAATCCATTTTCTGTGTGCGCCAAGGCTATTCCAAATTACGGTATAGGTAAATCTGATAGTTTCTAAGTTGGGTTTAAACAAATTATTTTCGAGGTAAAATTCTTCAAAATTTCAGTCAAAAGTCCAGTCTATGTTTCAATTTCTAAGTTATTCGAAAATTCGGCTACGTTCAAGACTCTTCAAAATGTTAAAGTTCAGCCCCCCAATTGTGTAAGAATAACCATTTCATGGCTATCGCAATCGTCAAGAAATTCTGCCATTTGATTGGTTGATTCGCTGTTTACATTTTATCACAGCCAATCAAAGGGCAGAATTCTTGACGATTGCGATAGCCATGAAATGGTTATTCTTACACAATTGGGGGGCTGGTTGCGTTTCAATTTCTAAGTTGAAGTTCATCTATGTCCCAACATTGTTTAAATTTTTTCTATTTATGGTGAAATTTTTCTAAGTTAATGTTATTCGAAAATTCGTCTAAGTCCAAGATTCCTCAAAATATTTCTAAGTGTTTGAAATGTAAAACACTTAGCCAAATTCGGGCATGGATTCCCCGTCTCAACCACTTTTCACTTAAAATTCTACAAGTCCATGCAATTTTTAAAGTTAACTAGTTCACTATCTTAAGGTTCACTTTTGGTTAGATTTTATTACGACATAATGTACTTACAGTTTACCGCGCACTGGTACTCACAAACAACAACAACAACAGGGTCATCTCCGTTTGGTCGATAATCGACCAGACGGGGGTACGGGCCTCGAGGCTTTGCCTCCTTACCCGGGCGGGTCGCTGGGCATCTCTGTGCCCAGGTGTTTGTCTTTTAGCCTTTTCGGCTAGGGCCTGCCATCTTGGCTTGGGCCCTGGTGGTTAGGTGTGTCCGTTGGTAGGTCTCTGCACGACGGCGCTAAGCGTGTCGTCCTGTGCAGAGACGTTATCGGTGTCAAATCCGGTAGTTGTCTCGTCGTCTCGGTCGTCGTCGCCATCGCCTGCGTTGCGCGCTGGTGAGGGCGATCGGAAGAGCTCCCGAGGTAATGGACGCCCGTCCATCGGACGTGGGATGAGTGGAGCGATGCCGTGGAGGTGTTCGCACGGTCCGTTGTCCGCGCGCGCAAACATGCGCCGCGCGAGTGTACGGACGTACTCCTCCACGGAGGGCGTCTTGAGGTCGCGGTGTATAACGTCGTTCCTCACGTACCTCGGAGCTTGGACGATTGTTCGCAGGCATTTGTTTTGCTGGACCTGTAGGCGGCGTCTCTGGTACTCGGAGCAAAGGGAGTACCAGGCTGGTGCCGCGTACGTCAATCGTGAGCGGACATAGGCTCCATAGATCCGGAGCTTGGTCTTCGGTGTGAGGCTCGAGGTGAGGACCTGGCGCAGCATCGACGTAGCCGCACATGCTTGATTAACGACGTGATTAACCATAGAGGTCATGTGCAAGCCAGAGTCGATGCGGCACCCCAAGTAGCGCACCGAAGTCTGCCACTCTATGTCCTGCCCCCGGAGACGGAGTTGACGGTACGGCTGCCGGGCGCCGAACAGGATGGCAGTCGTCTTCCCCACGTTGACTGCCATTCTCCATCTGTCCAGCCACTCCGGCAGCAGGTCCAGCAAACGTTGTAGACGATTGATGGCGACGATTTGGTGGTGCGACGACGCTAGATACGCGCTGTCATCGGCATATAGCGATAACAGCACGTCTTCCTCCCCCTCGCGCAGATGTTTGGCGAGGGTAGGGATGTCGTCCGTGTATACTGCGTATAGGCACGGGGATAGGCAGCTGCCCTGCGGTACTCCTGCAGGTATTGGGCGGGGCTGGGAGTCCTCGCCTTCTACGGACACTCGGAATGATCTGCCCTCCAGGAAGGATGCTACCAGCCGCACTATCGCAGGTGGTAGGTTGGTCGAGAGGAGCTTCGCCAGGAGGCCGGCATGCCACACTCGGTCGAAGGCCTTCTCGATATCGAGGAAGACTCCGACGGTGCAGTATCCTTTGTTCTTCTTGCTGGCGATAAAATTGAGTCCTCTCGCAAGCTGGAGCGTCGTAGAGTGGTAGCTACGAAAGCCAAATTGTTCGGCCCGCGGTCGTAGGTGCGGGGCAAGCCTTCGCAGCAGTAGGCGCTCGAACAGCTTGGCAATGTGCGGCAGGAGGGTGATGGGTCTGTAGCTTCCTGGAAGGCGGCGGTCTTTTCCCGGTTTGGGGATGGTAATCACCTTCCCCAGTTTCCAAGTGTCCGGGAAATGGGCGGTGCGGAGAATGCCATTGAATAGTCTCGTGAGTGCGACGAGACCTCTTCTGGGCAGCTGCTGGATTGCGGCAATCGGGATTCTGTCGTAGCCTGGCGCCTTCCTTTTGGGGAGTCGGGAGACGGCCTTCCTCAGCTCTAACGGGGATATGAAATCGTCTCCCCGGAGCGGAGGGTTTTGGGACGACAGAAATTCCTCAATTTGGTCCTGGATCTCTGCGTGGTGCCTATACACGGCGTCGTCGTTGGCCGGTGGGTTGGGTGTGAACTGGGTCTCCATATACTCCGCCATGATCTCTGCGCGGTCTTTAGCGGAGTATCTTCGCCTACCCTGGCTGTCCAGCAGAGGGTAGACGGGTGAGTCGGTCCCGGTGAGCGTCTTGCACAGGTGGTAAAGCGTGGTCTCGGACTCGGACGCCGCGTCGATTGTCTTCTCCCAGTCTTCGTCTTCGCGTACTACGAGCGCGAGCGCCACCTCCTGTGCGAGACGGTTGAGATCACTCTTCACTCTCGGGCAGCGAGTCCGCGCCCATAGTTTGCGTAGGGCGCGCTTCTTCTCAAGCTTGTCCCGGAGTGAGCTCGGTAGTAGGTCTCTTTTCCTTGTAGGGGGTCTGGTTGTTGTGGCTTCGGTTTTGGCGTGCTGTATGGCCGATGTTATGGCGAATGCAGCCCGGTCGACGTCAGCTGGGGTCGTGATAGGTCCGGTGAGCTCAAACTCCGACACCGCGGCCGCGTATTTCTCCCAATTTGTTTTTGTATTAGGCGGTCGCGGGATAGTGAAGTCGCGCTGGAGGTTGAGCGTGACCAATATGGGTAGGTGTTCAGTGTCGAGGTCATACATTGGCTCGACACTGATAGGGTGGTCCAGTCTGTGGTGTAGCACGATGTCCAACACATCTGGTTGGTGGTGATGGGCTGCAGGTATATTGGTCGGCGCGCCCGGTCCCAATACACCATAGTTGTGGCGCTCGCTGTCCTCGAGCAGCATCCTTCCGGCCGCGGAGTTGACGCGTGAGCCCCAAGCTTGGTGTTTCGCGTTTAGGTCCCCCACGACTAGTGTAGGCACTTACGACTCGAGGAGAGTGTGGACATCGGTACCGTGGAAAGGCTCGTTCGGCGGTCGGTAGGCGGCATAGATGTTAAGTTCCTTTTCGCCCGCTTGAACACGCACTCCCTGTGTGCGCAGAGATGTGTAGGGTGCGTGCTCGAGCTCCTCGTGTACTAGATCGCTCCGTACCAGGGCCGCTGTTCCTCTGTAGGCGTAGCCCCGGGGGGGAGATCTCGTCGCGCCGGTACACGAAGTAATTGGGTACTCGGAGCTCTATGTGGTCCGCGAGCTTTGTTTCTCCCAGGAGGATGACATGTACGTCCTGCGACTGGGAGAGCTGCGTGAGCTCGCGGACGTGGCCTCTGATGCCGCCTGGATTCCAGTAAAGGATTCTCAGCCGGAATGGAGCCGAATGAGGGGTGTGAGGGCGGCCATTCCTGCTGCGATGGCCGCTGCGATTCCCTGGCCCTGCTGGTAGGTCGTTAGCCCGGTCATTAACGCCTCCATTACAACCCGGACTATGGCTAAAAAGTCCGGGTTGCTCTGTCCTTCCCCCTGGTTTATTTGTGTTGTAGGGGCGGGGGGCGGGGCTTGTGTTGGTCGGTGGGCGGAGTCTGTGCCTGGAACCGCCTGTACGGGTACAGGTCGGGAGGCCGTAATGGGTTCCTGCGCAGGTCCAGTAGCATCTCTCATTTGCCTCGGTTGAGGCGTTGAGGCGGCCGCGGGCTCAGCGCGCCTCGGTCGGGCGGTGCGGTTTCGCTTCCTCCTGCGCGGAAGCGGCTGGCCTCTCTCTATGGGTCGGTTGGCCGTCGCGGTCAGAGTGGTAGGACGAGTGTTGTCCTGGGCCATGGTAGCTCCAGTGGTCGGTGCTGCGGTAGGCGCGGACGATGCTGCGGTGGATGCGGGCGGTTCTTGAGCCTGGGGGGGTGGGGCCATTGCGGTGTTCTGTGCGGCAGTGGGAGGCGCTGCGGTCCCGCGCCGCGGCGGCTCTCGTCCCACAGGTGCGCGCGGGGGTGGCGGAGGCACAGCTATGCCTCTCCTCCTCGCTTCGCGCTTGTAATGACTACATCTGCGGTCATTTGCGGCATGATTTTGGCCGCAGTTTGCGCAGATGGGCGGATCGTCTCGGGACCTTGTGCAGTCTCGGACGGGGTGGGGTCCGGCGCATCGGACGCACCGGAAGGGCCTGTGGCAGTTCACCGAATTGTGTGCGTACAATTGGCACCGGTGACACTGCGGCGGCTTGCTTCCTCCGCGCCAGGCCTCTATAGTTAATTGCGGCATGTAGAGGAGCTCGGTAGTGGCGTAAAGCTCCCGCAACTCTTCTTGTGTCATGTGGGCCAGCCGCACGTAGTACGTGCAGCCGTGCTTTCCCCGGGGCGGCGGGAGCGCTCTCGCCGCTTCGGCTGGGAAGCCGAGTGCGCGGAGCGCGGCGACCACCTCCTCCGTTGGCGTTTCAAGTGGTAGGCCCCGAATCGCCACCTTAGTGGGTATTTCGGCGGCCGGGCTGTAGCAGTGCCATGAAATGGCACTGTCCTGTGCGGCGGCCACTGTAAGGTGGCGCTGTACGGCACGGAATTCCTCCGCCGTCCTGGGAAGGAAGCGCACCCCGCGTCCTAGGGGGCGTGCGTTTGGCGCGTGCCCCAGCGCTCTGCTGATCGTTTCAAAGTGCCTCGTCCAGTTTGGGAGGCACTCCACGATAATGGGTGGATAGGCAGAGCGCGGCGAGGGCTGCTGTGGGTCGGTCGCTGTATCCTGAGCGGCGGTCGGCGGCGGCGGGTGTCGCTGCGCGGTCGATGTGGCAGTGGGCGGCGGTGTTCGCCTCGGTGATGCGGCAGTCGCGGCGTAGGATGTGCTGGGCTGCGGCGACGCCATCCGCACATCCTCTTCCGCGTTACTTGGAGATGCGAGTCCGGCATAGCTGGTCGAGTTTTTCGGCCAGCTGTCGGACTCTTGTTGGCCGTAGGACTGTGCCGAATGCGACATTTGCATTGGCACTTCGGATGTCGATAATTGTGAACCGACGCGTGTCGGTGGCGTGGGTGAGGTGCATTGTACGGCGACGGGGGCGGCAGGCTCTGTAAGGGTGGTAAATTGGGCGGAATGGAAATATACCCGGATACGGAATAATCTACCACCTTACAAAGATTAGAGGAAAAAAAAATAATTTACTTTACTTGATCTATCTACCTAGTAAAGAATAGAAGCTAGCCGTCGACTCCCTTGTAATGTATATGAGGTGTTATAAATGAAATTTGCTAGATGTTAGGCAAAATTGTTTTTAATGTAACTTTTACCGGGGTCGCTTAATACGTAATGATGGCTAATAATGCTTAGTTATTCTAGCTTAATGCCAAGACTTAATTTAGATACATTAGAATGCCTTAGGTAGATAGTACATAAAATCTATGTTTTAAATTTAAGATGCCATTGGCATGGAATAGACAATGACACAGTAAAATTCATAAAATTGTTTCAAAATAAAAACTCAGTAGTAAAGACAGGGTTCTTACTGTACACATACACTAAGAAGGTTCACTAAACTGTTCCAGGATACAAACATTTGCTTACTTGTAGGTGCGAAGACTGCAAGGTAGCTGGACGGCATCGGCCAAGCTCCCAAAACTCGATTTAGCTTGATTCTTCACAACCGAAATGTTTCATTACAAAGATTTTTACCAAGTCTTATCCATAGAATTAAGTTGCCAACGTGAATGTGCAAAACCGTAAAACGTAAATTGCAAAACGCAAAAGAAACGAAAAGAAATAAATACGGAAAAACGAAAACGAAAACGAAAACGAAAACGAAAACCCTGCAACAAAGAAAAACAAGGTTATAATTTGTGCTGTGTGAAAATTTCGACACGTGGAATTTTCCGATCAAACACAACTCACCTATTGAACTCCTGGTCACCAATGGTTTTCAGGAATCCACCCACAACCCATTATCCTCATTTATTTGGGAAAGTAAATTAACTGGAACTGAAAGGAAATCATGAAATTAGGATTTTCTCTAACCAAACCGCCATTTTGTCGAATCCACATTACTTGATTTTTCACTCAACATAACTGATGAAATATTGAAATACGTTAGGATGACTAAATTTATAACAATTGTATTTTCCCAGGCGAAGCCATGGGCGAAAGAGAGTGAGATTTTCCTGGAACGAAAAAATTCGTCTTCACATGTTGACTCCAGAAAAATTCTAAATCTCACCAATCGGTGTTGCCAGACGCAACCCGAGTGTGGCCGCTCTCAGTTAGTTTGATCATAAAGCCAATTCATTTTTGAATATTTGCGGAACCTAAGGATATATTATAAGAACCGTTTTGTTAATGACTTAACAATAAACAAATGATATTATGGTTTTATTTAATTATTTTGTTTTATTTTTACGACAATTGACAACGAAGCAAACGCCATCTATTGTGGCTCGAATGAACTCTGAACATCGACCCACGCGTAGTTCTGCACCTTGATGCTAGGTGGCACCAACATGCTTTGAACAAAATAGATTTTTATTAAAAGCGAGACGCTAGTTAGTAGTTCAAAATTTACAACGTCACAATACTTCCCCTCCTACGAAAAGGTTCAACAGGTTGAACCACGCTGCCCTCAGCGTCATCCAACAACTACTAACAATTTGCCTGAAACAAACAAAAAAAAACACAGAAGTTACGCGTGAACGCACATCTACTACTAACAAGGAAAATTGTCTAACAAAATAAATATACTGAAAACAGTGTAAGGTTTTATACATTATACTTAACTACACAACCTAACTTCTAAAAAGAATATATACAAAAAAACTTCATGGTGTCTAAGACACTTGAGTGGAAACATCTTGGCATCATTCTTCAGCTGACTGATAGAATGCGTCTAGGCCTACGGTGGTTCACTCTTTTAAACTACCATCGTAATATTTGTTACTCAACAAATACGGAAAATCTGGTTGTGAACGGGTCCATCTGATATGGCAACCGTTCTCTATCCCATTCGGAAAAATAAAACCGAATTAAAATCGGAATATGAGAAAAAAAACGAAATAACTCTCCTAGAAAATAGATCTCGGAACAGAATCGGAAAAATAACAGAAATGATCCATTATCTAGAAGGAAAACGAAAACAAAACACAAAACCCCCCCCTTTTCGTTATCCCCAAAGTACGATATTTGCATTTTTACTTTCTCAACCGGTTGGTCTACCACAAGCATTCCAATCACCACATATTCATCCCTACATACATCCACTACATTCATCCTCAACTGAACCATGGTAATGTAACTGTTAACTCAGAACATCACTACACTCATACAAATTCCTAATTGAATATTGATAACTTAAATATTCAAACAGTTTAGACCAAACTAAGTAATGGCAAATATCTACTTCTTAATATCCTTAATATGCCAAGTGCCTATTGGGTGGTTGTCAGCTACTCTAACTAGTTCGTAAACCAAAGGTGACAAAACCTTGACAACCCTGCACTTTTCATACTTAGGTGCCAGCTTAGCTGTGAAAAATTTGTAGCGTCGCTTTGTGGATAGGTCTTTTTCCACACTATATCCCCAACAGAATAGCTTGCAGACCTACGCCTTAAGTTGTAATGCGTTGCATACTCTGCATGAGCCTGAAACAAATTTCTCCTAACCTGACCAAATATGTCCTCCAAAGTTCCAAACTTTCCTGCGTATTCCTCCCTTGGAATTCCGGCCTCGTACTCCTTATCCGTGTCCTTATAGAAGGAACCATTTAAAACCGGTTCTCTAGCGTGGACAAGGAAGAACGGGGAGAATCCAGTGGATTCATTAACCGCACTGTTTATGGCGAACTGGACCTTGTACAGGTTTTCGTCCCAGGACCTGTGGTTATCTTTCACAAAAGCGGCTACAGCAGTCATAACAACCTTATTGTACCTCTCAACAAGGTTAACTTGCGGAGTGTACAGTGGTGTGTAGTGTAATTTCGGAATATTATAACGCTTAATGAGATTACGGAATTCAGATCCTGTAAATTGGGACCCATTGTCCACAATCACAGTCTCTGGAACACTATGGTTCAAAAATACAAAATTCTCTAGCGCTTTAACAACAGCGGCACCTGTGGCACGCCGTAACGGAAACAACATTGTATATTTCGAAAAACAACACGTCACCACAAAAAGAAATGTAAATCCTGATTTAGACCTAGGCAAAGGTCCGACTAAATCAGCCGAAATGACCTGAAAAGGTCTCTCGCAGACTTTAGGCTTCCCTAGCAGACCTGGAGTGGCTGATGTCGTGTGTTTATACGCAGAGCAAGTATCACAATTCTTAACGTACTCAACCACGTCCTTATACATACCACGCCAAAAATATCTGAGGGATAATCTGCGATGAGTTTTGAACACACCAAAATGACCTGCAGTTGCATCTGCATGGTTTTGTTGCATAATTCTAAGGATGTCGTTCTTGTGGACTACCTCTTTCCAGTCGAACTCACTGAGAAGCTGGTATTTACATTTACTGTAACGATATAGTTTATCGTTCAAAATACAAAAATTCGGAAAATTTGCTGGATTGATTTTACAGCCATTAAATGTTTTGTCATACCAGTCATCTACCAAAACTTGTTGACTAGAGTTATCATTACGATCACCAACTACATCTACGTGTATGAGTCTCGACAAGGTATCCGGAACTACATTATCACAACCCTTCCTATGTTCGATAACAAAATTATACTGTGATAATCTACAACCCCATCTGGCGAGTCGTCCTGAGGGATTTTCTAAATTTAAGAACCACTTTAGGGATGCATGGTCTGTGATAATTGTGACTGGCTTGGAACCAAAATAAGCCTGAAATTTCTCCACTGCAAAAATCACAGCTAGAGCCTCGCGTTCCGTCGCGCTGTAATTCCTTTCGTTTTTATTTAGGCTCCTACTGACATACGCAATGGGATGATCGCAACCATCGGTTTCTTGCGTTAGCATACCGCCAACACCATATGCAGAAGCATCACAATGTATTTTGAATGGTTTTTCAAAATTCGGTACCGCAAGAACAGGTGCGGTTACCAACGCATTCTTCAATGTATTAAATGCTACCTCTGCCTGTTCGCTCCACTCAAATTTAGGTGCGTTCTTTCCTTTACTCGTTAGTCTATTGAAAGAAAGAAAGAAAGAAAGAAAACTAGTTTATTCATCTTATGCCTAAGGTAGGTACAAACAAACTTAAAATTAATGGTTAGTAGGTAGTAGTTAGTAGATAATAAGAAGTATTTAATAATTAATTTAATCTAAAATTAGTTCTTGCACCCACTTGGCACAAGATGAAATGGCCCCAGCTCAGCATTAATGCATATTGAGTGGTGCAGCGATGGTTGAAAAATTCCTAATAAAGCGCCTGTACCAAGAACAAGTGCCTAGGAAAATCTTTACCTCCTGTGCAGTTTTTGGGGTCGGAAAGTTCAAAACTGCGGCAACTTTTCCAGGATCTGTGCGTAAACCAAATTCATCCACTATATACCCTAAATATTTCAAAGAGTTTCTAAAAAAATTACATTTATCAAAATTTATGGATAGTTGAGCCATTTTTAGTTTATCCAGAACTCTGTTTAATAAAATTAAATGGGTTTCAAAATCAGCAGAACAATTAATAACAATATCATCTATATAACAAAATACTATTCCATTTTCAATATCACTACAAAAATTTTGATTAAATAACTGGTCCATTAACCTCTGCTGTCGTGCTGGTGCACCGCATAGGCCAAACGGCATGACTTTAAATTTGAATAACCCTCTACCAGGAACTGTAAAACTGGTTTTTTCCTGAGAGTCGTTAGCTAATGGAATTTGCCAGAAACTTGAACTTAAATCAATCGATGATAAAAACCTTGCCTCTTTCAAGCTATCTAGAATTTGTGGAATGTACGGTATTGAGTATGAATCCCCCTTTGTAACTGAATTTAATTTCCTGCAATCTAGGCAAAATCTCCAGTCTCCATTTGCCTTTTTCACTAAAATTGCTGGGTTATTCCAAGGGCTTTCACTCGGAGTAACTACGTCCATTTCCAGCATCCTATCTAACTCTTTACTTAAAGCTTCCTTCTTTTCGGGAGAAAGTGGATATTGTTTTATTTTTATTGGCAAGGCATCACCGGTGTCAATAACATGTTCAATTAATTTTGTTCTACCCAATCCAATTTTCTCTGAAGAAATATCTAAAAATTTATTTACTACAGATTGGGCTAATTCTTTCTGTTGAGATGATAAGTTTTCAAAAGAAGTGATGGTATGAATTTGTTCATTATCAATCGCACAAATATTGTAAAATTGAGAAGGTGCCTTAATTAATTCTAAATTATCAAAAATGCCAGGGGCTAACTGAAATGTTTTCCAAAAGTCACAACCAAAAATAACATCCGCTATTATAGAGGGTACTACAAAAAATTTTATTATGTGAGTTACGGAATTATAAGTAATCGGAATAAACATATAACCCATGCAATCAAGTTTGTCTCCATTTGCCACTGAAAATGTGGTATCAATACTGCTATGCAATTTATAACCGAATCTCAAAAAAACCTTGTGCGCCTGGTTACCCAAAATTGACGCGCAAGCACCGGAATCTAGTAAACCTGTAATCTCAAAACCGTCAACAAAAACCTTTAAATGTGGCCTAAAGTCTCGTTTATCCACTGAATACAGAACTGTGTCAGGTAAAAGGGATGTTTTGTTGTTAATGACCAAGTTCTTTACTTGTGTCTCTGCACAGTTCTTACTAATTAGTTTTTTTGAATTTTTGTCCGGAGCGGGTTTACTAATCGCCTTTTTACTACAACTAGGACATGTCTTTACTGTAAAGTTCTGACGTCCACACGAAAAACATCTAATAAATTTCGGAACTGTCCTGCAAAATTTAAAGGAATGGTTACCCTTGCCGCACTTGTAACATAGTTGTTTATTTGTTTTCGAAAAATCAGTGCCTTTACTTGTATCAACCTTAGGTGCAGGTGTGACTGAAAGTGTGTTTATCTGTTTTGTCACTTGTTTGTAAGCAAACTCTGAACTTAAAGTTGCCTTACTGTTAGTAGGCTCAGAAAATAAAGCGGAACGCTGCCTCGCAGCCTCTAGTTTGCGACACTTTTCCTTCAACATTGCGATAGACTTAATGTCAACAAGAGCTAATTGTTCTGAGTAAAAAGGGCGAATATTATGTAATAAAATTTGTAACTTTTGTTCTTCGGAAAGTGGTGTTGACAACCTTGAAAACATGCCAAACATTACAGCGAAATAGATAGACACAGGTTCTTCAGAGCCTTGTGTTCTTGCTCGAATTTCACCTAGCAACCTGTAGTCATAATCTACTGCATCAAATTCCTCTAAAAATAAAGTTTTCAATTCTGACCAAGACGAAACTTGACATTTGTTGCCTCTGTACCATAACAATGCTCGGCCTGTAAAAAGATGAAATGCAGAAACAAATAATTTTCCATCTGAAACGCCATAAGATCTTTTATATTCCTCAACGCGTTCGATGAAACTGCGCGGATCACCCTGTCCGTTGAAATTTAACTTCCACTTGGCAACATTTTTATCACCAGTGCAGTCAACGGCGGTACTCTCGGAATCCAGTGATTCGTCGTGAGACGACTCATTGTCAGCATCTAATCTGGAAATCAAACTCTGCAACTTTGTATGTAATTCACTCTTCCTACTTATTAAGCTGAGTTCGGAACACTGTATTCTCAAAATTCTAAAGTACAAATGTGAAGCTAAAGCTTTAGACCTACAGAGGGCATGTCTATCTTTAGTGTCAGAACACTTTTTTAATAAATCTTCTAAGTCTTGAAGTTTTTTAGTAATAACCCCTAACTCACTTATAAAAAAACGTTCGGGCGCCATTTGTAAGGGTGGTAAATTGGGCGGAATGGAAATATACCCGGATACGGAATAATCTACCACCTTACAAAGATTAGAGGAAAAAAAAATAATTTACTTTACTTGATCTATCTACCTAGTAAAGAATAGAAGCTAGCCGTCGACTCCCTTGTAATGTATATGAGGTGTTATAAATGAAATTTGCTAGATGTTAGGCAAAATTGTTTTTAATGTAACTTTTACCGGGGTCGCTTAATACGTAATGATGGCTAATAATGCTTAGTTATTCTAGCTTAATGCCAAGACTTAATTTAGATACATTAGAATGCCTTAGGTAGATAGTACATAAAATCTATGTTTTAAATTTAAGATGCCATTGGCATGGAATAGACAATGACACAGTAAAATTCATAAAATTGTTTCAAAATAAAAACTCAGTAGTAAAGACAGGGTTCTTACTGTACACATACACTAAGAAGGTTCACTAAACTGTTCCAGGATACAAACATTTGCTTACTTGTAGGTGCGAAGACTGCAAGGTAGCTGGACGGCATCGGCCAAGCTCCCAAAACTCGATTTAGCTTGATTCTTCACAACCGAAATGTTTCATTACAAAGATTTTTACCAAGTCTTATCCATAGAATTAAGTTGCCAACGTGAATGTGCAAAACCGTAAAACGTAAATTGCAAAACGCAAAAGAAA